>NC_048926.1:1093966-1170580 GCF_011077185.1 Oxyura jamaicensis | reverse complement strand
GAAAAGAAAAGAAAAGAAAAGAAAAGAAAAGAAAAGAAAAGAAAAGAGGAAAAGAAGCCAGAGGCACAGGCTGAATTGATCCCAGAGTTATTTATTTTGGGATCTGGTCTGTACAGCTCCCACCTACGTGTCAGTGCCTAAAGCAGCAGCCGTGCTTCCCGGTGAAGGGGTTGGATCACTGGGATATCCCCAAGGAAGCCCTGTCTGCCACCAGTAACCTGCCGGGCCTGCACCGTCCCTCACGCTGAGCTCCGTGGGGTCGTGGTTTCCCTCGGCACCCCCCTGCCCTGTCCCCGCGAGGTGACAGCTCCCACTTTTTCCCTGCTGTCTCTTTAAAGGGCCGCAGTTTTTCTCCCACGCTGTTCTCCTCTAACCCAGCTTCCCAGGAAGTCTCCCTGCCGCCCAGCTGAGATTAATGAAGTCTGCCTCCTGCAAATCCCCTGGCTTTATTCCGCCTTCCCTCCCTCTTTCAAGGCACTGGAAGCGCCGCTTTCACCCCCTCGCTTTCACATCGGAGGCTGTAATGAGCCCCATAATGGGCCGGGCACGGTGCAGGAACATTTCCCCTTCTCCAGCCCTCACAGTGCCTCGTGGAGCAGTCACCATGCTCAAGGCACCCGCTCCGTGCCGTGCCGTTTCCCCCGACCCACAAAAACCCACCCAGACAAGGCCTGTGCTCCGGCCAGCACCGCCAGGAGCTCACCAAAGCCCCATCCGCCTGCTTTGGCCAGCTGTAACAGATGTAAGCACATGAGGAAAACTCCACACCGTGCTTTGGACCTCCCCTGGCAGGCCTCAAGTTCACATTTTCCTCCCGAGCGTCCCTGCCCAGGCCTGGTCCCCGCTGCGTGGCCAGGGCCGCCCAAACCCCCTTACTCTGCACAATTCCCCGGTGCTGGAGCGCTGCACAGACATTTTTCTGCCCAGCTGAAGACCGTGGATCACATCCTGTGAGACTGCGGCTGGCACTGGGGGATGCCTCACAGATGACATAATTGTACGCCCAGACTTGTTTGTTCTTCAGACCTTTTTTTTTTTTTTTTTCCTACATTCTCGGTTTGTCTCCCCTCGCACAGAATTTATGTATTTATTTTACACTGTTTTCTCAACCGTATTTTATTCTCTTGTTTCTTTCAACACCCATTGTCTCACTTGAGCATGCAATTTCGTGTTGGGCAATCGGGCCTTTGCACCACAGTGCTGGGGCAGACTTGGAAGGGAACCACAGCAACCCGGAGAGCCTTACGCTGGGTCTGCGAGCGCGGGCTGCAGCGGCTGCTGGAGGGGAGCCCTGTGGGATGGACTGGTGGCTGGACCTGTGCTTTAAGGTCTCCTGGCATTCAGAGCCCCCATCCCGGTGTTGTCACCTTGGTATGCTCCATACATACATCAGCATTGCTGGGTTTTGGCTCAAACCCCAGTCCTGAGAGCTGAGCTCTGCGGACATGCAGAGCTACCCCTCCTGCTCTGAAGGCACCTTCCAACCTTCATCCATGTTCCTTTGCATTATGGCACTTCACCATTCGTTTTGTTGTTGTTTGATTGTTTTTTTTTTTTTTTTTTTTTTTTTTTTTTTTTTTTTGGTTGTCTTGCTGTGTCTCCTTCCAGCAGAAATGTCTCCATCCCTGTGCCTGCACCCAGGGCTGTGGTGGGACCCTCAGGGTCCCCTCCTTGCCCCGTGGGCTCTTCTTGAGGTCCCCTCACCCTGTCCTGGCTGCCTGCAGCAGGAACCCCCCGGCTCGGGGCGAGCCCTTGCCTTTGCATTGTTGGGTCTCCAAGGGCCAGGGACACGCAGCCACCTAATGCTTCTCATGTGTTCCTCCTCTCGAAAGGGAAAAAAAAAAAAAAAAAAAAAGGAGAAGAAAACTACATCGTGAAGCGCTTCATTATCCCCCTCCTCACACTCCCACCCCTGGAATTTGTGGTTTCTTTAACTAGGTCTTTTTTCTCCGCATAGCCCACATGGTCGCCAGTGCTGTGATACATCTGTATGGGAATGTGTTAGTCATATTCAGCTTTTAATTACATGATATGCTATAATGCTATTCACATCCCGAGAGAGTTGTTCTTTCTACTATAAATATAGTCTCTTACATGTTTCATTTATGAAGCAATTTCTAGAGTAGAATGGTTGGAAATAACCTTACTCATGATAACTTTTTCTACCTACAAAGCCTTTGTGTGATGGCAGGAGCATCACGATTCGATGTGAAATGCTTTCAGTGTATGACTTTTAAAAGACCAGTGGGCTTTTCCAGCAAAGCCCCATGAGGTGAATGGCTGTGGGAGCCCACTCCTTGCCCAGACCCGCCAGCCTTAAGCCCAGGAGCTGTGCTTGGGTCTTGGCCCACTGTAATGACCCTAATCCATGAGTGCTGACGACTGCCTGGGAGGTGTTTTCTTTCCCATGTATTAGGCATGTGGTAGGCAATCTCTTTCACACAGGGAAGCATGACAAAACAGTGCCACTTTAGCCATTCAGTCCCTAAAATTCAGTTTCCACAGCCACTGTTAGATAAGAGACTTCATCTCCACAGCACCACACCTCTGCTTCAATTCAGCTGGTGAAAAGTTGAGTGGAAACAGCGAGGTCAGGTCAAGCTCACTCCTGGTTTCTGTGTCTCCAGAGAAATCAAGGGATTTGGCCCAGAAGTGGTTGTTCTGCAGACTGAGGATGACGTAGGTTAAGTCTACCTCATGGGTCTGTGGGAACTGTGTATAGTGTGGCAGTAGCCACCATTCAAACCCTAATGAAAATTAACTTAAAAAATAATTATATATGTATATATATATATATATAAATGTTGTGTTTTAATGCATTGTCTTTCAAATCTATCCCTGCACGTAAAATATACGCTGCCTTTGCATCCTGACTGGGCGAATGCCTGGCTGCAGTGGGCGGTTTGAGGCCTCAGCAGAGCCTGGAAGCCTCCCCGGCCTCAGGCGGTGCTGGGAGGGGGAATTTCAGCCCCAAAACTGACTTCATCCCCTGCCTGTGGTGTCAGTTTCTGACAAATATTGCCACTTTGCTGTTGTCTGCTAGCCTGCGTGTACGGCCTGCACTCAGACAGCACGGGCTGCTGATGGCGTGCCCTCGAAGGCCTGCAGGCAGACATCAGGGCTTCACTTCAAGTGAGGTTTGATAACGGTTTGCATTCAACACTCAACAAAATCAAGATTTTCAAGAAGATTTTTCCAGGCCTGATTGAAAATCTACCAAAAAATGGCACTTTTTCAGGGTATTTTAGGCTTAGGGGACAAGAAAGGTATGCTTGAGGTGCATTAAAAACTCCAGCAGTTCATCCAAAGTGACAGGGCCCTGGTACCTCAGCAGCCAGCATGGGGACACTTGGTGTGGCAGAGGTCAGCCTCCTCTTCCACTTCACCTTTGTGGCTGTGCCGAGAGATGTCCTTTTGCCTTACACAGGTGCCCGCGGGACAGTGACACACAGCTTCTCGCCTTTTTTCCCTCCGAGGAACAGGGAAGGCATCAGGATGTGGCCCGAGCCAGACATGAAAGAGTTTGGCCGTGCACCACACCAGGCACTTCTGCGAAAGCAAACGCACCGGGCGCGGGCTGGAGGGTGCCGGGGAAGCTTTGATTTCTCGCCGCGGACAGCCCACATGCTGGTGCTGCTCTTTGTGCATCCTTCGCGCTGTATTATGCATAGCGCTGCCGGAAGCCGACGCTAATTTGTACCAGACCCGAATGGCCACGGATGGCTGGGACGGATGCGTCGGCAGCTTGGCTCCTCGGGTCCTTTTCTTTACAGAGAGGGGATAACTGTGGGGACACGGCTGCCAGGACACTGCCACCAGCCACCAGACCCACCTGCGAGCCACCGGTCCCAGCTGAAGGCCGGTCGGTGCGGGTGCTCCACGTAGGTGAGACGGGAACCGAGCACTAAGCTGGACAAATCCCAGAGCTCTAGGGACTAAGACCAGATTTAGATAAAATAAGAACAAGCTGGGGTGCAGAGCCAGGAGTTAAGACAAATGTGAGACAAACCCTTTGAATCCAATTCTGACTTCCTTGTAAAACTCCCACTGAAAGCCAGGGACGTTTGGGGCAGAGCATTTGTTTCCCATTAGGTGGAATTGTTGTCGGTGTCCCTGCGTGCCTCAGATCCAGCCAGGACGGGGCTCAGGAGCTGCTGGGTTTGGGGCTGCCCACGTCAGAAACAAACCTGGTCAGGGCACAGACACATGCTGGGCCGGTGGGCACGTCACACCTATCTCTCTCTGCTTTCAATCAACCTACAGCATGGGCTTCTTTTAGCTGTTTTTAAAATCAATGCTGAGAAAATTAAGTATTTGGGATCAGGGATGAAAGGAGAAAGCTGCCAGATGGTTTAGGAGAGCCTCACCTCTAGGGCTGGGATATTTCCTCCTGGGATGGCAGCTGTGTTTGACAGGAGCAGGGTCTGTTAGCAGCTCCGCTCCTTCTGATCCCGAGTCCAGTCCCCGATTTTATCCTGGGGTGACTTTTATCCCGCCTTCGAGAGCCCTAGCTTGAGCGAGCGGTGCTGGCAAGTGGCAGGGTCTGGCTCTGCTGTTAATGACTGCACTGGCCCTAAACCACAAGGACTTTTTAAAATTTCCTTCGAACCTCCCTCCAAATTAGCAGGATGTAACTAAAGGGCATTTTTTTGTTCGTACTGATTGCCCAGAGAGCTGGTCCCAGCACCAAAGGGTGGCAGCGGCTGCTCCCCGTACCCCATGTCCCCACATCCCCCTGCCCGCCCGGCCCCAGCCCCTGCAGCTGCCCCACACCACCCCTGCCGGAGTGGCGATCTCCTGGCCTGATGTCTTCCCTCCTTTTCATTTCCTGAGCTGTTTTAAGAACTTGCACCTGTGCAATAACTGAATACCAGGTTAAAATTGATACCAGCCTTCCAGGAGGCTGCTTGACCCACCCGGGCTTTAACTGCGATCTCTGAATGGATAAATTTTAGATCTTAACACATAATTTCTCCCGTTGGAAGTACACCGCGTGTTACTGACACGTATGAAAATACAGGGAAAAATTAATAAGGAATAAATGTGTGCCACCACCAGGCTTCCTTAACAGAGTACTTGCCAGTAAGTAGCTGAAAAAGGGGGTGAGGAGAGGGTAAAGGGCTGGAGGAGGAGAAAGAAGGGACCGAAATGATAACAAACCTAAGTGTCCACCACTAAATTTCACTACCAGATTGCACCAGAAGCGGTGCTGCAGGAACACAGGCACGGGGGGGCTTCACCTGGCAGGAGCAGCCCCTGTGCAGGTGGTCCTGAGGCCTCCTTGGTGTGAGGCCTCACGGGGAGCAGAGCTCGGACCAAGCTGGTGATGTGTCCTGTTACGAGGAGGCCCTGAGGGTGCTGTTGGGCTGGCTGAGCACCAATGGACAGGGAGGAAACTGCTCAGGACCACTCAGCCCCCATAATACAAACATTTCTGTATGACAGAGAAAGACCCATCCCCATGGGGTGGGGACGGACTGCCCCCACCAAAGGAGAGGGATTTGTGAACGGGGGCAGCTCCCAGATGTTCTGGTGGCTTTGAGGTCCCCTCTGCGCGTCACGGTGACCAGCAGCAGGGGCCTGGCACTGCAGCAGAAACCTGCACGGCCAGCAGGTGTGGGTCGGTGCCCAGCACCCAGCCATGGGTGCAGGATGTGTGCCGGGAGGGGGGAGCTGCCCCCTCACTGCCACGAACCCATTATAGGACCTTGATATCCCCACAGGGAGCCGGATGAAGAAACTTCCTTATTTTCAACTTTATTGTTTTTGTTGGTTTTTCTTTTCTTTTCCCCACGAGTTTTCCCAAAGAATGGGAACCGAAGGACGCGGGCGCTCTGCCGAGGCCGGCCAGCCCCAGCCGGTCAGAGCCACCGCCGAGACAATACCCGGGGCTGCGCAGGGCCAGCCCGGGGGGGGGGTCCGCAGCCACCCCCGCACAGCTCCCAAAATAGCAGCCCCGTGGCCTGCAGCATCTCGTGCTGCCAGCTCTCAGCCCAAGGCTCTGCCAACCAGAGCCACGGTCCCGTTCCCCCACAAAGGGGTCTTGGAGACGTGCCCCCCCAGCCACATATCTGGGCCGAGCCCCCGCCGCCCAGAGCATGAGAGCACGAGGGCCTGGCAGGCGGTCTGCAGATTTTTGGCGTGCCTCCATCACGCAGCCCCAGCTTGATTGGATAAGGCTATTTAAAAAGAGCTAGAATGACTAAACACAAATTAGAACGAGGATGATATAATTTCGCCTGCTAACAGTGCATCAGAGGGATGCGGGAAGATGCTTGCTCAATACATAGGAAGGAATGTCTATGAGAAATTAGTCAGCAGCAGCAAAATGAATACACAGTTTTCTCAATAAAAGCTGACTGCTTATTTACCCATCTGGGATGAATTTATATGCTTTGTGCAGAGGAATGAGCAGCAAGGGTCTGATTGGAGCCTGCATTCCTGTGCAATATGTCTAATTTAGCTTTCCATATTAGTTTGCCCTCATGGTCTGAGAAGGAGCTTGAAGGTAGAGCTACTGCGGCAGCGCAGCAACGGGCTTCGCCCACAAATCAAGGGAATCGAGCAAGACAGAAAGGTCTGGGTGGGCTGAGCCCACTGCGCTGTGTCTCCGAGGGGACAGCTCGGCAGCCACAAGGTGCTCGGTGGGGGATGAGTGTGTCCTGGGGCAGACGTGGTGACGGGGACCTGCTGCTGGCAGCGTCCCCAGGTGCAGCAGGGGCTGGGGAGGGAGCTGCCCGAAGCAGCCGATCCTCGTGGTGTGGGTGCCCTGGGTCTCCATGCCGTCCTGTGCTCGGGCCCCGCATGCCTCGCTCCCAGGGCCAGCCAGGTTTTGGCAATCCCCTCCCTACATCTGCAAGTTTTCAGACTAGGGGGAGAGGTGGCGAACATCTAAGCCTACATTTCCAAGCAGACACAAGCCCTGTTGTGATGCCGCACTGTAAAAACACTTGTTCCTTCCCTTGGTGGAGCAGCATCCTCTGGCCCAAGAGCATCGCTGCAAAGCCTGCAGGAACGTGATAATCAGCAGGGCAGGGGAGAGACAAAAAGTCTCCATGTTAGCTTTTTTAAAATTCTCTTCAAAAAACAGTGAGATTTTTATTTTAAAATTTAAAGCAGGTCTGTGACAAGATGACTGCCATTTTTCATCTTTACAGACATGTTGGTTTGCTAATTAACCTCTATAATAAATAACAACCTCTCTAATTAGTAGCAAACAGCTATTTATCCCTCTCTCCTGGTAACCCCCATCTCTGGGCCCTGCTGCTGAGTAACCCTGCAGGAGATGCTGCATTTTGGTTTGCTCTGCCACTGGTGCTGTAGCATGTGATAATTTTCATTCCCCTGTTTGATTTTCATACTCTCAACCCACGGTAATTATTTGGGATCCAATATTGGCTCCCGGGACTGGGGAGCAATATTTCTAACAGCATTTCTAACGCAGGGATTTGCCTGACCAGGCAAGGCCGATGGTTATTGTTTGGGCTGTAAGAATGAGTAACTGACTGTAAAAATCCAACAGTTGTTGGCAGATCCTCAGCTGGTGTACGTTATCATACCTCTATCGACTTCAAAGATTATTGACTTCAATGAGGCTAAGACAATTTACAGCGATGGCAGATCTGCCTCTAATTACGCCGGCTCTGATGCTGTAATATCCTGAGCTCCCTCCGATCCGACCGACTTCCGACTGACAGCATCAAACGCTGCTGGGGGCCGGGGCCGGGGCTGGGGCCGGGGCCGGTGCTGGTGCTGAGCAGGGACCACAGTCAGCACCGTCTCCCCCCCGCGCCTTCTTGTGTTGGGGCTGGGAAGGGCGTTGTGCAAAGCCCTGCCCCACTGCCCGATTCAGCTCGTTCCCAAGTACGTGGATGTTCCCCTGTGATGTTTCAAAAGCAGTATTAATTTTTTATTTATTTTTTAAAGCCTAACTCTTTTAATCCGAACCACATTTTTGCAAACAAGCCGCTACATATTTGCTGTGTTTTATTTATTTTTTTTTCCTGAAATAAACCCTGCGTGCCAGACCCTCTTCGGATGTAACTCATTGTAGCTCTCTCGCAGCTGAAAGGAGCTGGCCCAGCTCGCACCAGCCCAGCAGGCAGCTTTTGTGCCTCACCCCCCGCCAAAACCCGGCCCCTTCCCCCAGGGAGCAGCACGCTTTTTGCTGATGGGCAGCGTTTCTCCAAATATTATCCTTCCTCTGACAGCAGAGAAGCGGCAGGGACGGGCAGGGGTGGATGGGACAAGGGGCCCCCAGGGTCCCAAGGCTGCCCAGGGTGGGGGCACAGACCCGTAAGGGGTCACCAAAGGGCTGGCGGCTCCGGACAGGGTCTCTCCGGAGATTGAAGAGATCTTATTTATCCTTATCATTCTGCTCCAAATCTGACAGTCTTATTTCTCAGCTAAAATAAGTTCAATTGACAGCAGATAACACTGGCTCAGCAGTCTTGCTTCGGTTAATCTCTGATTAATTTTAATGATCTTTCAGCCCCTTTTATTCCCTATAAATCAGGAATTTCACATAATCTTTGCATCTAAGTGTGTCTCTGCTGTCTTTAATCCACGCCAATATTTTTTTCTCTTGGCTTTGTTCCACATTCCACCAAAGGCTTTGGTTTTCACCTGCTCATTCCTTGCCATGCTTTTTTATTATTATTATTATTAATTGGTGCTGCAATGTTGTTACCAGACAGGGGCAATTTGTGATGGTATAATCCTGCGCAGTTGCAGCGAGGTCAGGTGTTAGTTCCTAACTGCAGGTACTTAGCTTGCAGCAGTGTGGTGGCTTCAGCCCACAGGGCACAGGATCTCCGCAGGGCTCAGTCCCTGACCCCTCCATCTCCTCCATCCCCAGCACCCTTCCTGCATCTGCAAAGCATCTGATCTGCTTCCTGGAGGGGCTTGTGTTGTGTTCATTCTTTTTTATTTTATTTTTTTATTATTATTATTATTTTCCTATTTCAGCTTAATAATCTACACTGAAAGTGATTTTCTCTGCCGCTGCCCCATACTATTTGATTTACCCCCAGAACACCCATCGACTTCAGCCCCCTGGAGCCCAGCCCCTGACCCACGCACCATCCAGCCCCACAGGACCTGCCTCTTCTCCACTTCTCTTTCCTCCAGTTTCTGGGGGAAAATGCTAAGTGGAGGCCTTGCTGTTAAACACAGTGGATGAACTGAGTGCGACAGCTCAGGCCATGACTAAAGCCAAGCCTTTAATTGCCCCCTTGCACGTGCTGACGGGCTCCCTGTGAGGCCTGGTGAGCCCCCTCACCCTGGGGGTCCTTCACAAAGAACTGCACTGCCTTTTTATATCGCCTAAACCAGTGATGGTCCCAACACTCTGAGTGTTAAATACCTCTTCTTGTACCTCCATGTGCCAAATGAAGGATTTACCTTGATTTAACCCCAGCATTTCTATCACTTTTTATCCTGTGGTCCTGCTGGGTGCTGGGCTCTCCTTAAGTCGACCCAGGAAACATGAGAAAGCCTCAGGTGGCTCTTTATTCTTTGTGGTTTTGGTTTTAGGACAACGACTCCACGAAGGATGAGGACACACAGCACGAGGGGATGTTTCTGTGTGCTTTTGTGTCTCTGTGTGCTTCTGTTTCAGTGACTTTGTCACCAAGGTCACTCGGCCTTGCTGGGGCTGAGCCTCTGCATCTGCTGGTGGCACCAGAGCCGGCACAGGGGAAAACCCAGCACGAAATTCCCCATTTCAGCTTCAGCAGCGGTGGCTGTTGGGCAGCCTGGGGTCACGGCTTGCAGGCTGCAGCTCAGGAGATGTTTTTTGTTTCCACAGATATGATTTGTGTCTCTGACTTAGAGCCCCCGGCCCTCTCACGCTGCGGGTAATGCTGCTGCTCCCGCCTGTGACTCCAGGGCCACCGGCAGCTATCCGGCCTACTTCTAGCCTCTGCTGCCTGGACAAAGTTAAAAACTGACAACAACAAGGCAGTTCTGGCCTAGTTTGTACGATTTAATCCTCTTTCAGCTCCTTTGAATCCCAGGCTTACAGTTACTTAAGAGCGCGTTTCAGTGAGGAGCACATCTGTGTGGGGCCTGCGCGGCCTACAGCCCCCGCCGCGCCCGGTCCCACCTCAGCAACCTTTCCCCTGGGCGTCCGCTCAGGAAAGAGTGAAATTTAATGTCACAGCCACCTTCCCGATGCAGTTTCCTGAATATGTGAGAACAGAAAGTTGCTTCCATCAGTAGGAGGCTCCTACGTGGTGGTGTCACAAAGGAATGCTGCTCCCGCAGGGCGCTGACCGGGTTCAGTCAGTGCGGCGGAGCAGGGGCGATGTTCATGGTGCTGAGCTGCTTCAGCACCCCGGGGCTGCACCTCCTCACCGCAAACCCATGCCTGCAAGGCCTGGGCCTTGATTAACGTTTTGTTCTTTTAATCATTCTCACAGTAACAGAGGAGCACGAGGCTGGGCAGAGCTTTGTGCTCCACCACAAGCCTTGCGTCGCCCGTGATGGGCAACGTCCAGCCCAGATGCGCTGGGAGGATGGGTTTGGAAGCAGGCCGCTGGATTTCTGTTATAAATAACAATATTGGCTTAGTGAAGTAAAGAAGATAAATGAGTTCTAGCTAAGGATATACCAAAGGTATTTAGCACTTCTGGAGGGATGCCAGGACTGCAAGTAGAAAGCCGTAAAGCAGAGCCCGAGAGATGCTTCCTCCCCAGCAGACACCGGCCCCGCTCGCTGCTCCCCCCGTGCTGCTCCGTGCCCCAAGCAGCTCACCCCCGGCACACAGGTCCTTGCACCCGGCCACTAAAACAGCCCCTTTGCGAACAAAACAGCACCGTACAAACACTGTGGGGCCTTTAGGCTGCCTGCAGGAAGGATTCCCAGCCTTACTCGAACACTGGGTTATGCGAGGGACATCTGACTGCAATCTGATTAACACTAGATTACAACAGAGTGGTTTTTTAAGGGCTTAAAACCAGATCATGCTATAGAAAGCTATCTGATCGTATCAGCAGCAGCATTTCAGAAAATCAGGGCCTAGAAGCAAACTGAGAGTTTCCAGGGCTTTTTGTCAAAAGTGCTATTTACCCAAAGAGAAACTTCTGGGCATACAGGGGTTGGAGGAGGGCTGTGGCTGCAGCGAGTCCTGGGGGCAGCCTCCAGGGGAGGGTGCTGGGGAACTGCAGGTTATTTCAGGGTATTTGGGGCAAGGTTTTAATTTTTCACCAGAAAAAGCTTCCAAGTTTTCCCCGCCGCAGTCTGGGGACACAGCCTGAGGCAGGGGGCTCAAGCACCACTCAATTTTCTCCGGGCTGGCCGAGCTCGTCTTCAAAGCTGGGTCACGCATCAGATTTCTGAGGACTGGCGTTTAACCCGGGAGCAGCAGGGCTCCTTGCAGTTGGCATCCCAAGGGACAGACGTGTACGCAGGGCTCGGTGCTGGGGTCACCTCTCTGCACCCACACGAGCAGATCTTAAGGTACCAGCACAGCAGGGAAACAAGAGCAAGGGATCTGCTCTTTGGCCTCAGCAGCAATGTTAAAAAAACAACCGACCCCCCAAAACCAACCCACCCCCTCCCCCAAAACAAAACCCCCCAGCCAGCAAAAACTACACGTCAATCCTGTCCATCCCTCAGTGGCTGTCAGCCCTTGTGCACAGATCATTGTGGGAGGATTTCACAGCCAAGGGGTGCAGGAGGGCTCCCCCCCTGACTCAGAGAGGGGCTGAAGCCCCCCCAGTGACCCCCCAGTGCCATGCAGCACGCCCGGGCCCCTGGCCTGGGCTCGAGCCGTGGGGACAGGGCGGTTTCCCTCCCGGTGCTCCCACTTGTAAGATTTACAAGCTCCAGACACTTGAGATGTATTTACTGGCTACCAACATAATGAGAGTGTAATTGCATGTGATATCAAGCCAACTTCCCTAGAGCTGTCAGCGACAGGACGGGGTGGGATGTCTCTTCATCCAAGCCCTATCTACACAGAAGGCAGAAGAATAAAAACCATTCTTCCAGCCTTCAGCTCTTCTATTCATTTCGCCTTTCAGAAGAACTGCGGAGTCCCGTTGCTTTATGAGGAAACAAACAAAAAAAAGAGCCCGAGCTCCTCATAAATGAATTACAGCATGAATGTCCTGCTGAAAGCCCTCTCGCACCGAGCAGCTGCTTGCTGCCGGCGGCCGCGGTCCCAGCCTGGACCCCGTGCCTTCCCGCACGGTTCCACAGGCGGCAGTGCTGGCGGTGCTGGTGGTCGCTCCATGGGCACGGTGGGACCCAAGGGGGCACGTAGTGGCCATGGCCATCAGGTGGTGGCCCTGTGGCCTCGCTGTCTCCACCGGGGGTTGATGGAAGAGTATTCCTGGCCCCGCCACTGGAAATGGGGAAGAGGCGCTGTGCTTGGTGCATGCAGTGACCGACTGTCCTGGGTGGGAAGAAAACTTGGTTAAACACATGGCTTCTTGTGTAATATTCAAGGAGACCAAGCTGCGTGGTTCAGCAGCCACGGAGAATCATTGCACAACGGTGAACGCAATACAGCTCCATTCATTGCCAAAACGAACGGTGTTACCTCTGAAAACCTTTGCGAGAGTCAGGTATGTGTTACGTACAATGCTTTAAATCCCATCCTCACATTTCGCTACCGATGGCCGTGAGCGATGGGCTGTCCACGTCCCCCTGGTGAGCAGCCCAGCCCCGCAGCAGGAGCATGAACCGTAACAGAAACGGCCCCAAACGCACCACACGGGTAAATAACTCCGGAGTGCAAACCTGCAGTGGATTTCATACACATACACGGGTGTTGTACAAATGTTGCGTGAGCCAGGCCTCTTCGCTCCTCCAAATGCCACCCGAGGCCACCCGGACCTCGCTCGTGGTGCTGCACGTCCCTGTCACCGCTGGCAGGCCGCGGCGCTCGGAGCTTGTGTGGATTCCGTCTGGGTTGAGCAGGTCCAACGGTGCCGACCAGCAGCGCGTTGTGCAAAAAGGAGTGTAAATACCATGCCTGCGGGTTTACGATTACACATCTCAGCTCTTTGCTCCGGCACCAACCACAAAATCACAGCAGAGAGAAGGCTACGAGCAGAGACCGATCCGGCCAAGGCGAGAGCACGGCACAGCACGCATGTAGTTGGTGTTCCTGCAGACACCACCGCAGGTTTAACAGATCTGGTCTATTTTTCCAGTTTTCTGCCTACACGAGGCTGCTGGTTTGGTTTGCGCGCACGCCGGTACAGCCCCGTTTGTTCTAACAAGGGCTTTGTATTCCTCCGATGGCTCAAGCAGATTTAGGGTGCGATACGGATGGTTTCCTTACGGAACACAAAGCTCTACATGGAAATGAGAATGGAAATGGTCTTGCCTTTTTACACAGCCTTCCTCCGAGAGGACTCCAAAGCGCCTTACGGTTACCACCAGCAGGTACAGAAGCGCCATGGGGAGCAGCGGGGTCGGGAAGGAGCACGGAGCCGACCCCACACGGCACAACCGGCGCTCTGCGGGGACACGCACGCGGGACGAGCGCGTCCGGCGTCCTCCAGGCAAGCCAGAGGCAGAGCCCGGCCCCAGCCCGGCGGCAATGGGGAATGAAATGAAACCAAGGTGTCGGAAACGGTTTATAAAAATGGCACATTTATTGCTACAGAACGGTCATGTACATGACGGCATCGAATAACTACAGATGAGAAACAGGTAATGGCCTACACCAAGCTGTGTTTGTTTTGCTTTTAATCTTCTTGAAGGAACTCCAGCACACAACCTGTTTGGACACTTCTACAAATCAGAAATACACCAAAAACATGAAAAAATCGAGGCACTCAGCCACACATTGAAAACAAGGTGTAACTGTTCATCTTTTTTTTTTGTTGCTTTTTTTTGATCTTTTTCCCTTTTTTTCATTTTTTTTCCCATTTTCTTGTTTTTTACTGCTGCAGCTATGTGTATAGTCGCAAAATTCTCCCGTTGCGACCTACAACTAAAAAAAAAAAGCTACCGTACAGTTTCATCTCAGTAACACATGGTAAAATAACATCTTTTAAATAGTAAAATAAAGTAACAAACTTTTACTCAGAATGATTCCAAAAATCTACAAAGAAGAAATATTCAGAATCTGACAATTTTTTTTTTTTTTCCGTAATATTCATGGTATAAAAGGATTGCTCCTGTGAAAAATAAGCCAAATATATTTTTTATTTTTAAATTTAGTTTTTTTTTTTTTCCTACTAGGGTGTACTACAGTCTATTTTATAGCAAAAAGAGCACTAGACAAACGAAGCTTTATAACAAAAAGCCAGGCACTGATACATGGTAAATCTCTGCTTTTTTTTTTTTCTTATCTTCACTTAATTGCATCACAAGTAACAAGAATGAAAAAGGCCACAGTTCATATATTTTCACCATTACATAAGTCTATAATACTTGAAATGAGTATGGTCAAACCAGCACTGCACAAATATGAATCAACTTCAAGTCCCATGAGAAAGAACATGTTCTTAAAAAACAAACAAACAAAACGAAAAACAAAACAAAAAGGTAGGGCCCCCCAAGGGCCCTGGTGCCCCGTTGTGTTGGAATTCATCATATTCCACATCTAGGTTTTTTGTTTTTTTTTCCAGTCAACCAGTGGACTAATTTTTTTCTTTTTCTTTTTTTTTTCTTTCCTTTTTTTTCTTTTTTTTTTTTTTTTTTTTTTTTTTTTTTTTTTTTTTTTTTTCCTTTTTTTTTTTTTTTTTGTGCTTGTTTCCGCTGAAATCTCTTCATTCCTGGCAATGTATTGTTCACTTTTGGACACGGATCGTATTCTGCCTATTGGATACAAAGATTGAAACCCTCCTCTCCCTGACCACCCGTCTTGATCGCCTTCCCCCCCGACCCCCTGAAAAAAGAAAAACAAAACAAAAAAAAATGAAAAGCAAAACCGAAACCAAACCAAACCAAACCTCGGAAGACTGAATCAGTACAAGTTGCATCACTGGTAGGACTGACAGTTGTATAAACATTAGTGTTCCTTGCAGCTACACAGAAGACAAATGGTAAAGAAGTTCTAGATGAACAGATTCCCTATTCAGCATATTCATAAATTACTTGAATGTGGAGGTGGATCATTTCGTACAAAGCTGCTGTTTCGGTATTTATTTCGCAGAGTTCCTTAGCCCGGTTTGTTACCACAGGATAGAGCTTTCTAAGACCTTCACTGCTTTAAATATCATCAGCTAAATCTCCCCTGACGAAGGCAGCTTGAGATGCACATACCTTACCTGCTCTGGGAAAGAGTGGAAAAAACTCAGGAGCACACACTTTGTGGTTTGCTTTTGGGGTGCTTTTTGGGGGGGGTCTCGCCTCATCTGGAGTGGAAGCAGGACAGGATCTTCAGTTCTTCAGTCCGGGAAGGACGAATGCTTGTCCTGCATAAACTACGGACCGTAAGCCTGAAAGTGAAGTTCAGTGTGCAAGCTACTTCTCACGCGGTGGCCGCGCACATCAGAGCCGTTGGGCACAACCTGGAGCTGCTCCTCGAGTTAAGTGCAAGCGGACTGCGAGCGGAACAATAAAAGCGTTTTCTTTCTTACACGTTCCACAAACTACACTTGTCATTTATTTTCTGTCCACAGATTGTTTTAAATAAACATGAAGTTGGTCTCGTCATTTTTTTTTTTTTACATTGTTTATCAGAAGCACAGTTCTTAAAATCGCCGTCGATCGAGAGGCTCCTTGCAGGTTCCTTACAAGACCACATTACAGACAGACACTGAGCGGGCTCCCCCGGGTCTGACATCTCCTGGAAAAAAAATATGGCTTGTTCATCGTCATTTTACTCTCAGCATGACAGCACACACACGGAACGGAAGCCTCCACCCTGCCGAGGACACCAGCGCTCAGAACCAGCGGCTGCCGCTAACGTCGGCTGGGATTCGTCTTTATTACCCCACTTGCATGGAAACCAGGCCTGTCCAAAGTCCGGCGCCTGTAACTCGGAATCAAACCTCAGTGCATTCTCCTCTACTGCTTTTTGTTTTTTTTCTAGTGGTTTAATCCACCTCCACATTTGAGAAACTTATCGGCAAATCAAACCATTTCTCAGTTTCATCGCTACTGAACGTATTTACAGTTTTCAGCACGCACACAGCTAATCCAAATGTTTATGGGTATGTCGAAGGTGATCGCATGGTAGCTAGCATATTTGTTCTTTACGTCTTCAGAAACAAACATAAAATGCAGGTTCTCGTATCTCACTAGTTCATTTAAATGAGACTTTTTGTTTTTTTTTCAACCACACAGATTTTTTTTATAAACAAAAACTGATACAATGTATTAAAACACAGAATAACAAGAGTCTACATGTAAAAATATAACTTTTACATACACAATTCCAAAATAATGATACGTTTGCCATTTGTTGCATAAAATTTACAAATGTCTTTTTCATTACTATATAACTGGCAAAACAGGAGAACAGATGGAACATTTAGACCGTTGGATGGATTTATGGCATTTATTCAGTGTTGATAGGTGGAAAATCTACTCGAACAGGGAGATTTTATTTAAAATACATGCCAGGTTTGTGTGGCTGTAAAAATAGAAACTGGAATTAGAGACAAAAGGATGCTGACAAATACTTAACTAGGAGCACTATCTGTTAATCGTACTGTACACCAAAGTCAATCGTTATTAAAGATTCACTATGGAAGTTGGTTCAGTTGTGCCCAGACTTCAAAGCTAGTTATCTGATGAGTTGCTGTGCCATAGTTTGATCTATGTTACTATTAAATATGTTAAGTAAAAACTTCATTCATACTGGCCAGAGAAATACTGTACTACCACCCCTCCTCGAGAAAGTGCAACTTAATGCTTTAGGACTCATAAGGCTTGGTATAATGCTGCATGATGACTGAAATTGGCATTTTACAAAGAAAGGAGGAGGCAGCAAGTGGTCTACACTTAAATAATCCACTTAAAAACAAGAGAAGAACAACGCAAAGAAGTCAATCGAATCTGTCACACTACTTGCAGTTTTCCCCCCGGATGGTTCCGCCCCCCCCGCCCCCCAGAATCTGACCATGTATTCAGAAACGCCTCACTGCACACTATTTAGGCTACACACATAGGTAACACTTTTAATCGGTTCGTTAAATCACAGCCACTTTGATTATGTTATGCTTCTGATGATATAAACATTGGAAGGCACAGTGGTAACATTGTAGCATTCTAACCTTGTACCTCTGAAAATCCCAGAAAAAGGGTCAAGCAGAGCAACGTCACCATGCGGCCAGCTCGCCTCGCCGGGCTCGGTGACGCTGCCTGGAGTATCTACACACGACGTGACTTTTTAAGTCCTGTGTTCCCAAAAAGACCGAAGAAACAACTCTCTACTTATTTATGAATGAGAAGCAACGTCAGGGTCAGCGTTTCGTTCCTGCACTACCCCTCCAGAGACAGAGTTGGCACTACAGGTTACAATAACAAAACCAGGGGAGAGGGACAGAAATAAGACAAAAAAATCCTTATTTACAGTAAAATCTTCTTTTTAAAAAAGTTAATCAGTACTATTTTTTTACAGGAGCAAAAAAGTCTGAAACAAATGAACAAAAGCTTACCATATTCACTAAATTTTTAATATATATTTATATATATATTTATATATATATATTTGTCATAGGTCTATAAGATCCATCTGTTCCTCCTACCCTAAGGAATGGCTAATGTCATCACTTCAGTTTTCATTAGGACGTTTGCTGGTTTTGTAAATATCTGGGCAGCAAAGCTTCCCTTTTAATATCCAGTAAGTATAAACACTAGCTGTCTAGCACACCAACAAAAACGCTCATTTTTTTCTTCAGAAGTACACTTTTTCATTATTGCAAGTTTACAATTTTTAAATTAAATATTTTTTTCAGACTTACAAATTAATTATATTTTTTTTTTTTCCAAAAGAAGTTTAGGCACAAATGCATTGTCCCACAGTGTGGAGAAGATTGCCATTCAGTCTCTAGGCTGTGCACTTACAGCTCGTAACATACTGCGTTAGACATTCTGAATGATATGTTAAAGAGAGTCGTCCCTCAAGTTGCACTTTTTGTTTGTTTGTTTTTCTTGTTTTTAATAATCGGGAATGCTGAAATCTCTTGCGTCTGCGATTCTTAACTACTCAGACTTGTCTTATATTACAAAAAAGGGGTTAAGGAGAAGTGTTTATGTGGGTTTAAGATAATACAGCTGTTAAGGAAGTGGTCTCTTGTTTAAATGAAGAAATGTGGCAACTTGGACCTGTGAAAGAAGTAAAAAAACCACATCAGTCAAGCTGAATGCGCAGCACTGTGTCCTCCCTGAGCAGATGATCGGAGCGTGGCCGTGGCCGTCAGGCCTGCTGGCAGCACGATCCCATAACCAGTTTGTAGGGGTGCCCCTCGCCCACCTGCCCACCCCCGGCAGCCCAGGGGACGTGCTGCTCTGTGCCCGGGGCTGAACCGTGACCCGGTGTTTGGGGGAAGGTTCCCAGCACCTGGGCACCGCTGCAAACAAAACTTGCCTTTTTTTTACATCTGTCCCATGTGATTGGAGGCATCTCCCATCCCAGGGTGGGGTCCTGCCAGGGAAAGTGGAGGAGGATCTGAAGAGACTTTCTCTTCTTCCCTTCTTTTCAGACAGGCTGCTTTAGGATTCAGGTTTCTTTCTGTTGAATTGAAGCAAAACACAATTTCAAACGTTCGCATTTTGATATCAGGCTGCCTTTGTCATTGCACCTGAGTTTAAAACAACGCTCAGTGACTTGGTGAAGTCGGGCTGCAGGCAGTCCGGGGGCTGAAGCAGACGATGCAGCCCGGTCAGGTCAAGTGCCGAGACGCAGGCAGTGCAACTCGGCACACAATCTCTGCAAATCCCTCTGTGTTTGTGCTTTGCTAAGGAGCGGCCAAGCTTAATATTGAATTTGGAGCTTGCTAAAGAATGCAAAATGGACCGAGAGTGACGAGGATCGCTGCCAACAGCTGCAGCGCCAGAGCCACGGGTGAACACCAGTGCTCCACCGCGACTCTGGGTGCTCTGTGGTGCTCAGCGGGCCCTGGGGGCCAGGTCCTGCCCCCTCTGTGTCACCGGGTGCCCCTGGGCAGCCTTCCCCAAACTCAGCGTGGTGCCTTTTGTCCCAGGAGGGCCGTAAGGAGCTAGGGTGGCACTCACCTCTGACTTGCTGCTCTAAGCTGAGGATGACAGCCACAGCCTGGTGCAAGATCAGGAGCTTCGTCTGGGGCTTGTCGCTCTTCAGGTGGAGCTGCACCATCCGGCCCAACTCCTTGAACGCCTCGTTGATGTCGCGCACGCGCAGGCGCTCCCGAGCGTTGTTGGCCATTCGCCTCTCCTTTTCTCGCTCGGCTTTCTGCTCGGGTGTCAGGTCCTCATCGTCGTTATTGCTGGGAGACAAAAGGAACACATCATTTTCTAATGATGTGGGAAACTAGCAGGGGAAAGACTGTAAAACAGACTTGGTCCAAAAGCAGGGCTACAAATCAAACACCGTAAAAGTTACTCATGGTTGCTGTTCCTCTTCCAGTGAACCTGGGCAAAATTCAGCCCCCTTCAGTTTTACACTGGGTAAAGTTTGTAATCAACCTTTACATTCTGCAAGGAAGACACTTCGAGATGTGAAAACATACATTTTTGGTAACGTCTGTTATCACGGTTGATACCTCAACTTTTTAAGTCGTGACAACTGTTGAGAGCCCGTGTGGTCGCTGCTGCAGTGCCGTATTTGCTGACAACGAGGGAGCTTGCTCGTTGGCATCTAAACCAACCAGCACTCCAGGCACTTTTGGTATTTCTGTTACTTTCTTCTATGCCACATGTAAGGCTTGAGATCTGTTCAGCTCAAGTTATATAGCACAAGGCTCCCCAGCAGACTGTCTCCGGGTGACCCGGACAAGGACCGGCGAGCAGGTCGAAGCAGAAACACCAAAATGCAAAGCTACAGCACGCGTGTAAAGGCCCTTGTACAGCTTGTACTTGCTGCAGACCGCCCTTTAGAAAAAAAACTTCCTCGGCTATCAGCAGCGACGGCGGCGGGGGCGGGCAGTGGCACCACGCAGAGCCCGGGCACCAAAATGCCTGCGGGCAAACGGCCCCGGGAGGAACCGACGGCTGCGCAGAGCCCTGCGGTGAACTTGTGCCTCGTTGCTGCAACAAAACTGCTTTCCAGCCAGATGAAATTATGATTTCAAATTGAAAACACATCAACTGGTGAGTCACTGCCACTATGTAATTTGAATTGGTTATGCAAATGGAGTAATAAATTTTCAGCAGCCCTAACAGCATGGATTTAGATATATAACTAAATATCGGGAGTAACCTTTGAGAGCTGCAAGCATGTTAAAAGCAAAAACGTTAGCCTACAAAAGCATCAAAGCACGTATAAATATGCATAAGCGACAGTGTAATTGTTGAATTAACAAGAACTCCAACCACCTTACAGCAGCATCAAGGTCCTTTCTTCTTGCCACGTTGGAAACAGACATGAAAGCCTCACTTAGGGTTACTTCAACACATTTATTCAGAGAGAATCTCAAGTGTTATGGATTTTCCCCAGTCATAAGAGACGTGAATGCGACTAACAGTTTAAAAATCAGTGTGTGCGGGCTTGAGAGGTCAGAGTCTTGATGCTCTTTCTGTGGTGAAATGTCTGCTCAGGTGTTTCTTACCTTGTCTCAGTTTTTACACAGACGAGCAGACGTGGAAGGACAAAAGGCAGCCAGCCATGGCCACTCACAATCATTAAAAAATCCCCTAAACAAAACAGAATTTCAGCCGTATTTGCAATTTGGCTGGGGAGTTTGGGACTCAAGTGATGATAAAGAGTATCTGCACTCCTGAGCTGTACCTCGGGTATGGTGCAGGTGAGACGAGGGAAATTGAGGATAAATGGGACAGCTGTGGCCTGTCCCTCGTTAGGTGGCTCGTGTTTGCCGTGCCCATAGACATTGCTCAGGTTCACCACGGACACGAGCTCCCAGATGCTAAAATACAGCTAGGATTGAACTCTTGCTTTCCAAACATGTATAAACAATACGCGGAACAAGCCTTGTCCCACCAGCAGCCAAATACACTCCTGCTTTTCCTAAGCAGCTCAGCCTCGAAGGAGGAGAGAATCCTCCTGCCCTTCCCAGGGGGAGGCAGCAACACCCATCTTCTTGCAGCAACTACGGGAGGGCCGGATCCTCATCTGATGTACTAATGCCACTAAATCTTCCAGTTAAACCTAGACAGCTCTACAGGCTTACAGGAACTGAGGACATGGCACGACGAACTTATTTTAACGGTAAAAGGAACGAACACGGTTTGTTAGTTCAGACGCAGGTGTGGTCGCCTTCCAGGCACATTTTTAAAAAGATGCCAATCCATACTGTATTCCCGTTTGCAAGCAGAGGCAGAGAGGAATAGCAGTGTAATTCGCACATTTTCGCAAAATAGAATTTCTTTAGAGATTGCGGAGAACTTGGTCAGTGTCCAAATTTGTGAATTGTTCGAATTTGAGGAAGTCCTGGAGTACAAGTAGCAGAAGTGTACTCAGTACTGCCAGAACAGCCGTTCTGTTCCACTTAGGCTGTGGTTTTACCTGCCAGGAAAAAACCTCATAGTTTCCTCCTGTTCTGTTCACTTCATCAAAATCCAGTAAAGGAATTAAATGAAGCGACACTATTATATACTGTTACCTAGATCTTGACCTAGTAATTGATTTGATATCCTTCTTGTCATCCTCTAGTTTCTTGTCCTCAGAAGATTTTGTGTCCTGGAGGTTTTCGTCTCCCTCGTCGTCAGATTTGATTTCGGAGCTACCTGAAGAGACGCTCTGCCCTTGCAGTCCAGCTGGCATGCCTGGGAGAAAACACACAGACGAGCTGTCAAACACCCGTTCCCAAACGTTGGAGCGATCTGGGGCCAAGTCCTCTGTCCCTGCTGCCCAGCGAAGGGTGACCTGCGCGTGCAGCCCCACGTAACCGGCACTGAGTGAAGCATGAAGGCCCTAACACAGGTTTCACTGATGGCTTGGAGGTCTTGTTCTGCTCCTCAGCCTTTAGGAATAGTTCACTGCCGCCTAGCTGCAGCTCCCCTTCTTCAGTCACTACCTACGTTTTCCCTCATCTTTAAAAAAAATAAAAATTTTCAGTATGTCATTCCTCCCCAGACACACTCAATGCCTCTGCTGCAACGAATGAGCAAAGTCCTTGTAAGCCATCACAACAGAAATCTTGGACTCTGCCACACCTCAGCGGGAAGATTAGCAGCCTCTA
Source organism: Oxyura jamaicensis (assembly GCF_011077185.1). Classification (NCBI taxonomy): domain Eukaryota; kingdom Metazoa; phylum Chordata; class Aves; order Anseriformes; family Anatidae; genus Oxyura; species Oxyura jamaicensis. The sequence goes on along the minus strand of NC_048926.1, from coordinate 1,148,330 downwards.
GGATTCATGACAAAGCCCAGCTGTCCTAAGATGGGTTCGCTTTGCTCCGAGCCTGCTTTGCAGCAGCCCTGCAGGTGTGCACGAGGCTGCGAGGCTGATGACAGCGCGGCACGTCGTGCGAGCCAAGGGCAGGCACTCTGCTGATGTCCTTCCCACGGCCGGAATCATAAACTGGGTGCAAATTCAGAGCTTCACCTTAAATTCACATCTTTTTGCTGTGCACCCTGCAGCGCCTTGGATACTTGCCAATTTTGTTTAGTTAAATTTGCAAAATTATTTTGGAAATTGGACTGCTTTTACGTGTCCCTGCCCGGGGCAGGCGTTACCTTGAAGGTCCCTTCCAACCCCGATCACTCCGCCATGCGCGGGACCGAGGCGCGGGGCCCGATCCCCAGGTCCCGGGGCTGTTGCCAGCGGTACTCACCCCTGTAGGGGTCCTGGGGCGGGTTCAGGTCCGGGGACGTGGCCGACTGGACGGGCAGCTGGGGCACCGGCACCTGGTTTGGCACGAGCGAGTGGCTGCCGCGGAGGCTCACCCCGTCCTCGCGGTGGGCGCCGACCTGCAGGCAGAGGAGAGAGGGGCGGTGAGAGGAGGCGGCGGCCTGCAATGGGGCCACGGGGACCTGTGGCCCTCCAGCCCCGGGGTCCCGCTGCTCCCCTGGGGTCCCGGGGCCCCGTTGGCAGGCCAGCCCGGGCTGGGTGCCTCGCCAGAGGGCGCCGCGAGCCCGCAGAGCCGAAGCCCGGCCGGGCGTGCAGGCGGCCGAGCGGCTCAGGCAGGTAAAACGTCAAATTGTCTCCCGGGGTGCCGCAGCCGAGCGCGCCGCTTCGCGCCCATCTGTCTTCTATCATGTCCGCCAACAGATCTGACAATTATCTTAATGCCCATATGCTTAATTGCGGGCTTCTCAATTCCCCCATTGCTAGCGGAAATCCTGCAGGAATTTCAATTTGGCATCCGACTCCTCGTTTCGGGGATCGGCTTCGCTGCCATTTTTCCCCGTCCCGCCGGCGAAGGCTCTGACAGCGGGGGCCCCGCTCGGCGCGAACGCAACGCCGCGTCCCCCGCCCTCCGAGGTGGGCAGCCGGGTCCAAATTAGCCCTATTTCATTAACCACCGAGCCCCAAAGCCGGAGGGGCGCCAGGCCTGCCAACGCCGTGACTCCGGGTAACATCCCCATGAAGGTTTTATTAACCACTCCGGCAGTGCCGTCATCGCAGCTGACAGCGCGATGGAAATCCAGCCATTCCTCCCACCTGCGTCGCTCGCAGACGGAGCGGGGCCGGCACCTCCCTAAATAAGGGAGGCTGCGGAGAAGAGCCGAGCAGCCGACGAGCAAAACTGTCAGAAAAAAGCTAGAAAAAAGCCAGGGAGGGGCAACGCTGGAGCTGCGAGTGGCACCGTTTGTCTGTACCCCGTGTCCAGAGGCACAGCCACGAACATTTTCTACACAGAAGATTTAGCACACGCTCCCGACTTCCTCAGGTGTGCGCCTCCCGTAACACTGGTGTGAAACGGGTTTCCGTGGCTGATAAACTCAGCAGCCAACTGTAAATCTCTCTTTGTTCTCCCAGAGTAAGTGCTCGGGCAGATAAAAAAGATCGAGGAATGTTTCTAATCAGACTTACAAGATAATATAGTATAATTGTTAACAGCAAGCCGAGACCGCAGTAGGAAAGATAAAAGGGAATCCTGCCAAGGGGAACTTGAGAAAATCTTTTACTACTAGACGAAATGCAAATAACCGAAAGCAAGTGTAAAATAGCACAGACAAAAACTCTCTCCTCGTTGAGACGCCTTAATTTTAAAAACATGACGTGCTAAGAAAAGGCTGGAACCGGCATTATTTGGTTTTAAGGAAGAGACTTACAGAGGGTGTGCTTGGAGGTCTGCACTCCTCCTTCCTTAAATCTCAAATGACTGAACACAGCGCAGTCAGAATGGCATCCTTTTGAGGAGAAAAAGTGTTTTTCCACTCTGCTGTGACAGGGCTGTGCTCCTCCGTCCCCAGCGATCCATGGGCCTGACCTGGGGCCACCAGGTCTACCCAGGGGGTCGGCCCTGACTTGATCGTCCCCACGGGGTGCGGGGGTCTCGCCCAGGTGACCCCCAGCAGCCCCCTCCCACCTCAATTCTTCTGCGATTCTGCAGAAGACAAAAACCATTCCATTTTGAGGTCGACAAAGAAACATATGACAGCACTGCTGCTCGGAGAACCACCACCGGCCTTCAAACGGAGCTCCAGAGAGCGACTGGAAGCTGTAAAGGCACTGACAGACGCAGCGTCTCGCTCCGGATCCCTCCCTTTTCCTGCAAGCCTCTCTGGGCCCCAGCCATGCTCCGTGCAGCCAGCCAGCCAGCCCGACCCGGGGGCTGCCAGCACCCCATCCTGCTCCCGCTCCTGCCCCGGAGCAGCCCGCCTCCTCCTGTGGACCACTGCCACCACGGGGCTCCACGAGATGCCTCAAGCTGGGTGGTCCGGCTTGAAGTGAGACAGCCTGGGTATCTTGATTATTGGGCCTGGCTGCTGGGAGACGACCTCGTATTTATCACAGCGAGAAGCAGAAGCGGCTATAGCGATCGAAGGCCAACAGTACGGATGGTCTTTGAACTGAACTGTTGAATTCGGATGCAGATGAGATGCCATGAAGTCACCACTGCTTTACCACTGATGTATTGACAAGGTTTTATTCGTGTTTCTAAAATAGTTCTGATTAAAAAATAAAATCCTCAAATTTCTCCTCCTAGGAGATCTAGCAGGTAATCATGCATGGCGTGTCTCACATCTGACCGGTAAGAACTGTCCCTCCTTTCCTTCTTTTTTACCACCTACAATGGGGTCAGTCTCACTTGCAGAGGTTTGTAGATTTTTTGTCTTGCAAACTGGCACATTTCAGGCTTGCTGAGGGAGCAAGCCCACCCTATCACCTTTTACTAAATCCCACCCTTACACTAAGCCCACTCTTACCGTAAGAAAAACCACTTCTTTTCCGCCGTGGCTTAGTTCAAGCCCCTTTTCCCCTCTCCGAGCGGGAGACAAGAGACAGACAGGATCTAGCTTCAGGCTGTAGCACTCGTCCCACTGCAGCCCTTCCTGTGCTGCAGCAGCGGGGGGTGCTTTGCTCCAAAATATTCATGCCTCCTACCTCCACGGCTACAAAAACACCACCATGCAACTGCCTTTCCGTATTTTCCTGGATACTTTATTCCTCCCGTTGCAGTCGCTCACGATCACCGCGTTATGGTTTCTGAGGTACAAAGTCCATCAGCTACAACTCCACCAGGCTCCGGGTAGGTTTGCGCATGTGCACGTGTGGAAGTGCACCCACACGTATTTGTAGGAAAAGGTCAAAATTAACGCGTGTACGTGCACACATATTCATAGCAAAAACCCCGCAGAATTAACCTTGCCTAGCAAGTACTTCCATGCGCACAAGACAAGGAAGGGCTGCTTCCCATGTGAGCTGGGGGGTCACCACGGCAGCTGCGGGATGCCCAGCCGCCCCGTCCTGCGTGGGTACCCACATGACTGCTAGGACGGGAAAATTCCGGCCTCTGATTTCCCCCCAGAAGGGGCTGGCCGTTTACTTCTCTCTTTCAGTGTCATCAGCTGTTTCCACAAAGCCACCAGCAGCTCGGTACCGGTAAGAGCACGACCACGCCGCCCAGTTTGGCTGAGAACCCCCAGCTGGGAGGGAAGGGACAGCACTTACTGAAACAGAACCGGCCCCATCTGAGACCTGGGGGGCCGAAAGCAGGCGGGTCCACGCGCTGGGGGGGGACACAGACGCCGCCTTTCCTGTTTCCCCCCCGCAGCCAGCAGTGCCGCCGGTTTGTCTGTTATACAAACAACGGGCTTGCCCCGAGGTGGAGCAAAGATACCCATCGTTCCCCCCAGCCCAGGAGTGCAGACCTATAAATAATACTTATCTTTAGAGAATCAAGCTCACTTTGAAGTCCGATTAATATTTGATTTCTTTCCATCTCCTTAAGCAGCCCCTGCTGCAGCACTCAGCAGATCGGAGTGGAAACCAAACCAAACCAAACCAAACCCAGTGGCGAATCCAAAACCGCGCACGGGAGGTACGAATGGGCTGGTGTTGGTGTGCCCAGCTCCGCCCTAGCTCCCTCTTTGAAATCCCAACCTCACCCACCTGCGGGTGCCCCCGCATACGTGTGCACGCTCAGAGATGCTTGAGGTAACTCAGCCTAAGGGAAAAAGCATGAGAAACCTCAGTCCTGGGTTTTTTTTTTTGGCTATTAAGGTCAAAAAGGGTTCTGAAAGACAAAGAAATGCAAGTAGAGAGAAGGCTGATCCCCGAGGTGGGGGAACGTAAGGAACAAAATTGTCCCGCGGGCCTTTCCGAGGGCTCTTTGGAGGCGCTCACATACCAGGCTGACAGACACGGCAGGAAAACCTGGCCAGAACGATGTCTGCATTCACGCTTGATTTGGCTTTTACAGCATTTTTCAACTCTTCAAGAGCTGGAAGAAGGCTAGCCCTCGTCTCCTTTTCACTCACGCTCTCCTTTTTATATCTGGTAAAAGACACTCAGCACAAATGCCGCGTTTGTCTGGTTACTCTGGTCTGTGCGGATTTCGGATTCCCCGCGCTATCTACATCTTCATCGCGGATGGGAAGCTCTTGGAAAAATGCTTGGCAATGCATTCTGGAGGACTCAGCATTTCGTGATAGAGACGGGTATCTGTGGTTAGCGTGGATGAACAGCACGATACTGGGGTTTTCAGAAGCACACTCCACGAGGAGTATGAAATGCGGAATATTGTCTCTCTGGATGATGCCCCCGGAGCTGCCACTGCTCCTCTGATACCTCGGCCATGACGCTCCGTGCGGTTGTGCCTCCTGAAAGCGGCTGGCAGCCGACGCACCAACCTTCCCCTCTTCTTAGAGAGCAACTTCTTATTTTTTTTCTGCCAAAGGGCAGTTGCCCAGCTCCCTGTTGCAGCTGCATAACTCGCCGCCTCGGAAGCGAAGCCCTTCTCTGAACACCCCTCCCTGAAAGCAGCCAGGGGGGCAGGGACAGGCAGAACGGAACCAAGGACGGCTTGGGGAAGGGACATCAGGCACCCGGCTGTGTCACACGCCTCGTGCGCCACCACGCCTGCGGGCTCACCTGTGAACACAGGCAAGATCCTCGGGTTTTGGTAAACCTACAGAGAAGATGCGATGTGCCTGCGTGGTCCTCAGCTGCCCAGCGACACAGAGCGCTGCTCTCTGAGCTCCAGGAAACGCCAGCTGCACCCGACAGCCCCAGAGGGCTGCATCCGACTGTGAATTATCTGGAGTTGTCGCTCTGGATCTTTGGCGTGTGTATGAAGATGGAAACTTCCATCCTCCAGAGCACGAAAAGCCACCATTTGACCCAGAAGCGAATCCTGAGGAGCGCTAAGGAATGGTGGTACAAACGGCTCTTTGATTGCTCGCAGATGGGCATTTCAGGTTTGGGAATGGCAAGGAGCAGGCGCAAGCTGTAAAAAATGGGGAAAGGTTTCCTATTGGGAGCGGTGCACCCCGCTCCTTCCAGTTAACCCTTCTTGGGCTGAGCTTCACACAACTCTGAACTTTCTGAACAGGACGCCACAAAGAAGCAATCACCTGCCGTCAGATGCTCTCCGGATCACAGCTCCAGGCTACGGTTAGCAAGGGATTACTCCTAACTAGCTCCCGTAATGAAGCAACGCGACGAGCAGCGGGCTTTGTACTTTTAAAACTGATGACCTCGTGTTATCCAATTAGATAAATAAAAACACGCGGCAGGAAAGTTGTAAGGTGATGCATGTTAACATGTGTTCAATATTGTCAGAATTTATAAGTCTGACAGAAAGCAGATTTGTGCAAAGCCCTTATAAACCCCCAGCGCTATATTAAAAAGGGAACAGCGCAGGGCACTCTGACACAAATGGTCTCTCACTGTATGTGTGTATTATTGCCCCAAATTATTCACTCTTATTTAACTGCGCTGAAGTCTTTCATCTCCGTGCTATACAATAATAGTTTCCATATGACCGGTGGCTCAGCTATAAATAAGATCAAAAGCAAAAGAAAGGATTTAATAAAAAAAAAAAAAAAGAGAGAGACATTAGGAGTGGCATTAGATCAGGAAAACAGCAAAGTTCAAATTTTTTTTCTCCAGAAAGAAAGAAAAAGCAGTGCCGGAGCGCTGCGCAGCTCGCCAAGCGTCTTATGAAAGGGCTTGTTGCGAGCCAGTTGTATGCAAAAGCCGTTTCGCCACAGCTGCGAGTGGCACGGCCCAAGCTCAGCGTTAAGGAGAAGGAGCAAACAAAGCAGACGAGCAGCACGTCCCCAGGCCAGGCCGAGCGGTGGCACCAGCACCCACCCGGGGTCCCCCCCGTCCCTGGGAGCTGCCCGGCGTGGCGAGGGGAAGTTTTGCTTGGCAGGCTGCTCTCACTCGACGTGCGGGGCCGGCTTCCCGGCCAGCTTTCCTTCCCGCAAGGCCTGCGGGCTCATCTCCCTTCCAGGGCTCCGCGCCGTGCCCGAGCACCCACGCCGAGCGCGTTGCAGCTCTCAGAGCCATCTGGGGGCTGCTCTCGCAGCCAGGCTCCCCGGGCCGTGCCCGGGCGCGCCGGTCTCCCACATTAAGTGAAGTATTTTAAGGGAAACCGACGGGCTGCAGCCTGCTGCGGAGACAAGCGGGTTGCCGTGGCCATTGAAGTGAAGTCGCCGAAATAATCCTTACCGATTTCTTTCCACCAGAGGCGATTATTCATTTAAGCGCCGGCTAAATCTGGAGATAGAAAGGGGCCTAAAGGACGGGATTAGGAATATTAACTCTTCTTCATTGACCCTCCGGCCAGGGAGCGGAGGAAACCACGCTGCAAGCGAGTGGCCCGGCTTGGGCACTTCGGGAAGCACCTCCCGCAGCGGGGGGTCAGCAGCAGAAGCCCCCGCGGTGACCCACCTACCCTGCTCTCTGCCAGGCACCTGCTCCGGTGCCCTCAGCTCCCTGCCCCCGAGGTGCAGCCATTTCCCCGGCAGCTTTCCCCGGCCACGCTCCGGTGCCGCTCGCGGGCAGTCAGAACGAGCCCCGAGTAAGCGGGGTTGGAACAATGAGCCTAATTAGCTGCTGGGGAATGAATGAAGCCCTTGTGCCCGGGCGGCGTTTTCCAGAAAAAGGTGTCGCTTCAGTATCGGTCAGCGGTTTCTCTCTCCCGGCCAGAAGGAACTTTACGGCCCGAAAATCGTTGAAAAATATGATAAAGGCCGTAATTTGCGGGGCAGTAGGAATGTCAGCCAATTAGGCGGAAAATGGCGCTATATAGAAATGTTACACTGGTGCCTGCTATGTCAGATTTTATTCCAGTAAGGTCATTCTGCCCCCTTTTTTTTCATCGTACGCGATACCTGTTAACTAAAAAACACAGCAAGGCAAAATAAACAACAGATGCGACAGCTACAAGGGCGCTAAGAATCGAGAAGATGAAAAGATAATCAGGAAAAATAGCCAAAGCCAAACTTTGCCTTTTAAATAACGCCAAGTCGCTTGACTCTTTTTGTTTATGTATGAATGACATAACTGAATTACTTCATGAGCTGCTACTTTAATTCCTAGGGGTGGAAAATTCCGTAAGTTAATTTAATGTGGATGTAAAAAAAATATACACGAACGTGCTCTCTTCCTGTGGGCCCTCATGTGAAGCATGCAGGCGAGCTGATGGACTTCTAAGTGCTGTCTTAAAAATAATGTGTACCAGTTTGTGTTTTATAATGATTTTAATCAATCCCTTCGTGCGCTGCTACAAAAGAAACATGTGTCTGCTAAGATTCCCGTGTAAAAGTGAGCGTTTAAGCGCTGGCTGCTCCAATTTAATTTGAAATGTTACAATAAAATCCCTACAATCTGCATAACCTCTGAAATAACAGGAACTACCGAAAGCCAGGAAATTCACAGTTAAAGCCGAAAATATATGCTGAGCTCATGCCCTTGGGAGCTGGAGATGGGCAGCTCCTGCGAAATCAACGCAACCTCCAAGTTTTTATCTCGACACGCGGCTTCTGCCGTAAAGAGCATTACGGAGGCATAAATATTATGGGCAGCTTGAAGACAAAGCCTGCCTCACCCGTATCTCCAAGCAACTTCTGCCTCTTCGCAGCCAGTTCACAGAAGCTTCTTTATGGGTGTCCGGGGTTGTTTTGTGCTTGCTTTACAAGCCCGGCGAGCGGGGGCTACCTTCGTTTTAATTACCACGTTTTCAGGCCTGCAAACGCTCCCGCATGTGCTTCATTTCAACGTCACCAATAGTCCCAGCGGGACGACTGGCGGCAATAAAGCTCCGCACACATGTGTTTGCAGAACCGGGGCCCTTGTGGGGTGGGAAACCCGAACCTCCTTCTCCCCTGCCAGAGGAGACATCGCCCCCCTCCCCGTGCGCCCCCCCGGCCCGACCCACCTCGCAGGGCACGGCGAGGGGCAGCTTTGGCAGCTGCCTCCCACCTCTGGGGGGATCGGAGGAGCCCTCCAGGCTGAGCCCGCTTGTTGCTGCAGTGGTGCTGAATATGCTGTATTTCTAAATGGCGTGGATTAATGTGTGCCCTGAATCTCCTGTGTTTGTAAACGGCGTGGATCAACGCGTGCCCTTTGCCGGAGTCAAAGGAGCGCTTAGAAAGGGACGTCAGGGGCCTGCTAAAAATCAGCAAGTGCTTAAATGCTTTCCTTACCGGGCCGCTAAAAAAATAAGGGAGAGAACGTAAAGTACGAGCTTGCTACGGCAAAGGGCTCGTGCAGCTAGCAGGACTCTGCTCGCAGCTACGCAGCTGTAAATCTGGGCTAATTCCACCACAATCGGAGCACTCCGTCCACATATTTTCAGCAGGAGAGCAGCATCTGACCCACCCTTGCCTTCTTTTTGTCTGGGCAGAGAGGCTGCGAGGGAGCAGCGCGCAGGGCGCCGGGCATGGCAGGGCCGCTGGATCCCAGCAGCGGGCTCAGGTTACCGCGGGGCCGAAGGCAGCGAACGAAGGTGTACAGTGGGCAAGGAGACTTCCACCAGCACATTCTGTACAAGTTTCCGGTCCATACCTCCCACTGCTACTTTATTTACTGCAGCTGGCCAGCGTTTTATAGCCTGTTTCATGTATTAAAATTCAAATGTGGAAAACATTACCAGTATCCTCCTTGATTTTTTTTTTTTTTTTTTTGGAATTTTTTCCCCCTTCAACTTCCTTTTCAGCGTGGAATGTATCAAATGGTCAAAGGCTAACTTCAGACTGACTCTACTCAAAAACTATTTCCTTTGTTCTTATGTTTTTACTTCAAAATTCATACCAGTTTTCCAAAAGAAATTATCAGGCCTGACTCCTTCGCACAAGTTACAGTTTCAGACAGTGAGTAATGCTGTTTGGGAGCTCGGCAGACTGGGTTTTTTCAGGGAAATTGTGCCCGTCTTGTTTTTTCGAAGCAGCGCTGCCCTCAAAGCACCGGCTCTGGGTTTGAACTCCCCTCCCCAGCTCACTCTGGGTTTGAACTCCCCTCCCCAGCTCACTCGCTTTGCCTCCGTATTGATTTTACAGAGGCTGCCAGAGGAACAAGCGGCGGCTCGCCTCCGAGACCAGAGCAGCGCGAGCCCCTCCGCCCCGCACTTCCCAGCCAGAACACGGGAACTGCTGAGAAAGCCCAAGCTCCGAACACGTTTTTTAGACGCAGGGTAGGGTCGCTTCCATTTTGCATTGTTGCTGTGTCGTCGTCGTCGTTGTTTGTTTAAAGCTAACCTCACCTACATCTGGCATTTAAGCGAGGGGCGCATATTTACGGAACAAACTGTCTCTGAAGTGATGCCCTGGGTGCATGTTGCATCAGTTTAACATATGCAAAGCGAACAAAGCTACAAAAATTAAACTATTTTCTCTTGATTGAGAGCAGATATGCAGAAACAGTTGTAAGTCACAGATCTGGCTTTTAATAAAGCCAGATTTCTTCATTAAAAGCAGTATTGTTTAAACACTGGAGGAAAAAATAGCTTTGTACAAACTCAAATCTTAGATTATATGTATCCCAAGTGTATTTAACATATTACCTGAGGCCAAGCTAAATTACAATCTAGAATTTCCTTTTGCGAATTCTCAGCAACTGCCACGGAGAGCAAAACAATGTCTGGTTCATGCTAATTTTATTGGGGAAGGGGAAAGGAGATGGATTTAACTGAGCTGCTGAAAAAGCATCTTTTTACCTCTCGGAGCATTTTGCCAGACCATTTTCAGTTAACACTTAACTTTTTTTTTGGAATTTGCAAATGGCACAGGCTCAGTTGTGGCTTTTAATGACATTTCACCCATGACAGAGTCCCTTCTAGGAACGTTTAATTTAATGAGGGGCAGAGCCTATCACAAAGCCACCCCAATAAAGAAAGAAAGAAAGAAAAAAACGTGTTTTAGTTTCTCAGGTACTTAAGTTAAAGCAACTGATGTTACATTTTAATAACCTGAAACTACTCCATTCATAGCTGAAAATCTATGGGCAAATATTTAGCTTTCAGCAGTGTATGTGGACAAATACGAAGGGGAGAACTGTCGAGAGTATCTGGAAATGCCACTTTTCCTCGGAGCGGGAGAGCAGGAGGCGGACGGGCTGTTCTGATTGCCATATGAGACAGCAGATCTCAGTCAGCAAAGCCTCGGGCTCCAGGCTCACCCCCAAAATCTTGCCCCTGCGGGTGCTGGGGTGTGCTGGGGGCTGCAGAGCCGTCCCCTCCGCTCGGCTCCGAGCCGGGCTGAGCCGCCTGAGAACAGCCACGGGACGCGGGAATGGCCAGGCTGAATAGAGCAGGGCTCTCAGAAACGCTGGGGCTAATTATTTTATAATCACCTAACTGACTACCACGACAGAGCCCAGCACTGGGGGCATCACCAGTGTGCAGCAGCCTGGAGGACGCGGCAATTATCAAATAATTGGCCACCAGAAGAAGCTCCTTCCTTCCCCGAGCAGTTGCCTCATGCTCTGGCATCAAAGTTTTTCTTTTTTTATTCTTTTTTTTTCTTCTCCTTGTGAAAAAAGGAGGAATCCTGTCTGAATCCTGTCAAATAAAACTCTAAATGTTTGCATTTTCCATATGATGTCTAATCCTATTTGGAATGCTTCTGAACATTTGGCCTTGATTACATCTTGGAGCAATGAATTTCACAGGTCATTGTGTGTTGAATAAAAAGTATTTCTTTTTGTCAGGTTCACTGAATGTCCCCTTGTTCTTTAATTATAAGGAAGGATGAATAGAAGAGCTAGATTTACCTTCTCTATGCCATCCATTATTCTACGCACCTCTATTATGTCTCCTCTTATTCATCTCCTTTCTAAACAAAATCACCGCAATCTGTTCAAGCTCCCTTCACACGAAAATCCTGCCATGCTTGCAATCCCTCTTGCTGTTTGTCACCGAACTTCTCCTAAGCCCGCTACGCTTTTCTAAGACGGGAAAACCAAAACAGAACAACTCCAGGTAAGGCATAAAAGCATAGATATGTTTGATATGCGTGTGTGTAAGGACACACTCGAGGCATATACTGGCATTCCATCAGTCTCGGTGCCCTTTCTCGAGCTCCTTTTCAGTTCAGTAGCTCTCATTTATTCATTTATTTGTTTATTTTAATGATTGGTGCACACTGGAGAGAAATTTCCAGGCAACTCTCACAGAGGCACATGCTCTCCTCCCAAATTGAATAGAGCCCAATATGGATACGGTTAATTGAAATTCTTTCTTCTGATCTGCTCTGCCTTACCCTCAGTACGTGGGATGAGACAGGGATCAAGCCTGGTCCTCCCACAACGCCACGGCAGCTAACTGGCCATGGATCTGTCAAGTCCCTTCCTATTCCCACGTATTTTCCCCCCAGTCCTAATTAACCTAAATAGCTTGAACTATCTGAGAATACCGCCAGCGGACTCCTCGATCCTTTCTCCCATTCCTCCTAAGTAAGCACCTCTATTTGGAGAACGAAGTTTTGAAGTACAAAAAAGTCAGCCCTCGAATCCTGATGAAAATCACACGTCTAGCTCAGCTCTGCACGGACGCGCCCTCGCCGCTCTCTAATCCAGAGCTGCTGTTTCTCACTTCCTACAGGACCCTTAGCTTTTCATGCACTTCCGCGGAGCGACTTTAAGGTTTCTGCAGAGCCGAATGCGTGGCGTTGGATGCTTTTCCTTCGTATGCTTAAAGAGATTGAGGAGCCATGATTTTCCTTCACATGGAAGGAAGTTAGCTGCCAGTATTTCCTCTTCCAAGGGCAAGACGTTTGTCCTGGAGACATAAGGGTGCACGTAAGGCCCCATGGAAGTGGAAATCGCAAAAGCACACCACGGACAGGGTCAGAGGCTTTTGTCAGGGTGACACACGGACCTGACCCTACGCACTCGGGCAGAAGTGATGGAGCTGGGACTCTGTAACGCAAGCAAGAGCCAGCGGCACGAGGAAGGAGCAGGCTGCTGAGCACCGACCACTTGATGGTACAGAGGGACCACTTAATCCGGAGTGAAACCGAAGCCACAGTGAGTGTGCACAGCTCGGACTCGGAGCCACCTTCTCTCCCCGGATTTAAGCACAAAGCCAGGATTAGCTCCTGCTCTTTAAAGCCTTCTCCAGCCCTGCCCGCCGAACGGGGGCCTTACACTAAAATCTGCACCCAGCTTCCGACCATGAAATGCAACGCTCCCGAAATCTTAACAGCAAGAAAGGAAAAGCATTTCCAGACCGGTGTGGGGCAGTGACGTCGCATTCTGGAGGCTGGGAACGAAGGAGCACTCACAAACCCCCAGGTTTCACACCTCCACCCACGGCTCCAAGCCGACGGCCAGGAGGAGCAAGGCAACCGGTGGCTGCGCAGGGGGCCCGCGGCCACCTCGCGCACACGCGTTAACGAACCAGCCCTCACGCCCCCCCCTTCCTCCCCCCCGAGCTGTTCCCCGGCGTGTTTTCTGTCAGAGCTTACCATGAGCGAGTGCCGGTTGGCGGAGAGCAGGCCGGTGCCGTAGCCGGAGCCCAGGCCCGCCATGGCGCCGTTGTGCGAGGGCCCTATCAAGCCGTGCATGTCGGCGTGGCCGCCCGGCATGGCGGTGGCGGGCCCCACCGCGTGGTTGCGCAGCACGTGGATGGCGTCGTCCAGCCTCTCCAGGCGGTCCTCGATCCGGCTTTGCTGTTGGCGTGCGAGAAAGAAAGCGAGAGCAGCGTCAGCAGCCGCGGGGCCCGGCAGCGGCGGAGGCGGGCGCAGGGCTGGGCGCGGGGGCAACGGGGGGCACGGTCACCCGCAGCCAGGCCTGCCTTCACAACCCCTTTTCTCCTTTCTTTTTGCTTTTCACGTTTTTATTTATTTTTTAATATATTTTTTTACAGGAGTGGTTTTGTTTCCTTAGGGACATGTTTCAAATAGCGTTGCGGGGAAGGAGAGAGCATGGTTAACACGAGTGCAGCTTTGATTTTCATGGGCAAAACAGGTTCAATGATTCCTCATGAACATAATCATTACAGTACATATGTTGCCCTCTATGTCTTTGAAAAGTTTTAGTGATACTTAAAAAAATAAAAATAATAATAATAAAAAAAAGAAGTAGAAGTAAAGGAACAAATATCCCGCTAATTTGAGTCAATCTCTAACCGGGATTTTCCTCCCCCCATCTAGGCACAGGATCACACACAAGGAGAAACTACCAGTCCACACAGTCCCTCGCACTGCTCGGGTTTTTCCCCTACAGGTACGCTCCCTGGGACCACTTTCTGGTGACAGCAGCAAAAAGCACTCGTCCTTGGCGGGTACACCCCAAGGCACGGTGACCGGTGCGGTGCTGGGGACGAGGGTACAGCCCCGGTGGCAGCCAGGTCTGTGAAACCCAACCACCTCCCCTCTGCCCCGGGAGCCTCCACCTCTTCCCTGCTTCTCCGACCATCCCAAACGCCAGCTACGGCACCGGGGAGCTCCTTGAAGAAACCTGGCTGCTGCTGTACTGAATTACTTCCTTCCACTGCCGTCTTTCTGCTCAGCCGAAACAACTCCAAGCCACGTAGCGGGCAGGACTAGGAAGGAGAGAAGCAACGGGGAAACCACCACCTCTACCTGGGCTTCCCACCGCCTGCCGCACCAGCTGCTCCATGCAAAGAGTGACGGGCTCCTGCAGGAGCCACCACCTCGGCGTGGGGACAGCCAGCCACTGCTACACCCCCTGCTCTGCTCTGCTTCCTCAGCCCCACCGCTGTCCTTGCCTGTCCCCAGCAGGGCACCGAGTGCTTTGCCACTTGGTGAAATAGGAGAGGAGCTCAGCAGGACAGTCCCAAAGCTCTGCGGAGCTTCCGCTGCAAAAACAGACATAGCTCTGGGGATCTTATGGATCTATGGACCTTACGGATCTCTTTGGCAAACCTCCTAAGCAACCCACTGCCCTCCAAAAACCAAGGTCACTAAAAAAACCTCCAGAAGACAGATAGCCTGGAAAACATCACAGTCAACCATGGGATTTCCATGCTCGGGCAGAAAAAAATAGCTCCTGCTAACTCCTGACCCTGGAAATTTTCCAGTGAAGTCCACAGGACTGCTGCATCCCCCAGCACCCGGTGGGTTAGCACCGTGCCCTTGGGAATTACCTGCTTTCTCCTTCTTAAGGAAACTTTAAAATGTCAGCACCACTGATTTTTACACCCAACAATACGTCAGGCATCTCGCACCCATCGCTGGAACCTTCTAGGCTTCCAGCTGAAACCGACAACCAGCTGCTAAGGTTGAGGCAGAGGATATCGGGTTCTTTACAGTTCTCCTCTGCCCTAATGTGGGACTTAATCTTTCCATTAAAAAAGACAACAAATCTGATTGATATCCCTTTCATCCTATCTGTCACACGAACATTTATCACCAGCTCCCTGACTCCTCCCCTCAAGCTCAGCCCTTCGTGTTCTCCTGGTGAGACCATCGCTGCCCCGCTGGCTGCTCTCACTTCCCATCTCCACGGGACTGACGGACAGTGACCACGCTCTGTCCTGCTTCCTATTTCTCTTCACTACGTGCCACCTGCCTCTTCACGTTCCCTCTTTTTGTATTCGCTGTTCCCTTTTCAGGGTATTTCAGCACTGCATCCCCTGCCGTGCGAGCGAGCAGGAGCTCCTGTCCAGCTGCAGCCCCGACCAGACTACGCGAGCTAGAGCACGGGGCACCCTGCTGCGAGTTTAGGGGTGGCAAAATCAAGTCCGAGGGCATAGCAGTTGCTAACGAAATGAAAACCTGTGTGAGAAGAATGGATGAGAAATGGAAAGAACAGCAAGTAAAATACTGAGGCAGAGGAGGTCACTAATCAAAACATACCAAAGAGTGTAAGGGACCTTCATAATTGGGAGATGATGACGCTTGACCTCCATTTCTAGACCAAACAGCTGTGCCTGCTAATAGTAAAATTGGAATTACCATTAGAACTATGCAAACAAAAATGTCTTTCAAACTTTTTGGACAGTTTTGTAGACATGTAAATGCCGTATTCCAGATAGACTATAGAGCAGACATATGGAGAACTTCCAAAATACACACGGGTGAAAAAAAGGTATTTTGTAGCAAAGCACGTAGATGCAGGCCACAAAGTTCCCCCAGGCTGCTTCTCCACATAGAGGGCTGCATTGATTCCGCAGCTGTACCGACCAGCGGCTGCAGGAGAAGGAAACGTCTCGCTGGGGAAAGGAGAAGCAGCACTTCCACGCGGTGCTGCGGGCAGCTGGGCCTCTGCGCGAGCCCCGGCACATACTAGCCCATTATCCTAACCTCACTGCAAGCCGTAGTCTGTGCCACTGATTACGTCATTCCATCATCAAATTTGCAAAATCTTAAAAAAAGAGAAAGTAAGTAAAAGCACTGCACACAACATGCTGTTATATTCTGATAAGGCCGGCACTCTCCTCGGCCAGATTATTTGGCTTGGCAGGTTCAGAATGCCAAAGGTCTAACCAAAAAAAAAAAAGTCTGGTTTGCATCCACTGCTCTACATCTGTTCCTGCTGCAGGAATAAAAGGTCTCCTCGTCTCCAGCAATGCTTTCTCAAGAAAAAAACTGCCCTTGCAAAAGAAGCAAAGCAGACATGGGGAAAAGAGGTTTTTTTTTAAGTATTTTTTTTCCAGCAGCGTATATATATATAGCACAACGCTTAGACCATTTATAAAGTTCTTTCTTTTAAATGAGTCATCTTCTGAACGATCTCATAAAATGGGCGAAGGGGTTGTGATGGAAATATTAGGATTTTAATCTTAATGTCTACGCTGAGTGGCACTGGCTTGGACTAAGATAGGCCAGGGTGGAACTCATGGCACGTTTTTTTAGGCTCTGACAGCGTGATTTTTATTTTTTTTTTTCTCATAAAAGTAAAAATTATGTCAGTTCTAATTAAAACTGAAATCTTCCCTTTTCTGGTCCCCATGGAGCTTTTATTTGAGATTTTGCTACGGCACTGAATGGAGCAATGAACAGCAATCTTTACTTTCAAAATCATTTTTAACTAGCCCTTGATATGCTTGAGGGAAAGTGTCTCGCATGCTAAACACTTTCGGTTCTTATTTAAATGCATCTGTACTCCTTATTTCTCTTTATTTTGACACTTGGTTCTTTCTATTTATTCACTAAACTTGCAGGAAGCAAGGCAGCCCAAATTAGCACAATATTTTTCCTTTTGGTTCGGACCCTTTCATGGGGAACAATGGCAACGCCTCGCTAGGAGAAATGCAGCTCAGAGAGCCGGGGTGTCGCTTAACACCTCAGGGGTGATTTCAGGCGAAAAAAAAAGGGCAGAAAAGGGTTTTCTGATGCCCCAAAGCTGTGACAGGGCAGGCAGTCCTTCTGCCGCTGGTCTCCTGCCAGGGGTGGTTTTGAGGGAGGGCTATTTGCTGGCTGAATTCCACCCCAGCGTTAGTGCTCCTTCAGAGCAGGTGAGATGGAGGTGGACGTGGTCTCCTCCCAGCCCTCCTCACGGACCCCTGCCTCCAGAGGCTGGGCCACCACCTAGCTCCCTTCTCCTTCCCTCCAGACGCTGCCATCTAGCACAGGCTTCCCTGCCGCCTCTCCCTCCCCAGAGGTCCCGTCGCTGCAGACAGGCTGGGCCCAGGCCTCGGAGGCGGTGCCGCCATTTTAAAGCAGCACAGCGGTGCCTGCTGCGGCGCTCGTACCCCACCGAGGAGGAGCACACCTCACACCAGCGCTACGCTACACGGACAGCCTCGGCTGCCTTTTAGGAGGGCCTGAACATGATGCTGGGCCCATACGGAAAGGAGACTGGGGTCTTTGGCTACTGGTGACAAAGACCTCGCCACAAGGACAGGGTGGAAAGCCAGGAGGTCTTCTCCAAGGCGTTAGTGTGGGGGCATGGGAGGAGAAGCCTACTGCTCCAGTCGAAAAGTCTCAGGGTTTATGAAATCTGAATTACATTCAGATAAATATTTAAAACTCCCGATGCTCATGAGAACTACCCTGGGCCTCTGGATCTTTTCAGTTTGGGCTTTTACTAATATGAGTGAGTTTAGTTAAAATATGTCAGTTTTATAAACAGAGTATAAAATAAATCAATGGGATTCGTGGGGGCTCGGTTTGTCCAGAGACACATTTTATGGATCAAACCCCAGCCAGCATTTGCTTCAGCCCCGGGAGGGGATGGGGGAACGTCCAAGGAGATGCACTTGGCCCCGGGGCGAGGCTGCCACGGGGCATGGCCATGGCACGGGACAGGCTCCGTGCACGGCACAAGGCACCGGCCACAAGACCCTGAGGGCACTGCTGGGAGCTCAATACGGATGCATAAAAACACCGCTTTACTGTACAGGCATCCACCTACGAGCTGCAATGACCTTCTCTCTGCGCTGGCACTACAGCATTTGGGAAAACTCTCTGCTCGTCTCTGGGGGACCACCGGCCACCTGCGTGTGCTGCACGTCGGTAAAGCCATGGCCTGGTGCTGCTGGCTGGATGCACGTCGCACACCCAGAACCGTAGGAGCTCATTTAGGCATCTCCTACCAAAAATACGTTGAAACGTTCAGTAAAATAGAATTGTAACAACAATACCTGAGAGAGAAGGGGGAGAACCAACAGGAGTTGAAGGATTTGATGAAAAGCTGTTGTTGGTGTGATCTGGAGAATAGATCTTTAAAAGATGATACAGAATTAATCTAAAGCCATCACAAACTGATGCAGAAAGAAATATGGAATTCTTATGCATTCAGTTCATTTAAATGAAAGCAGGACAGGTTAAAAAGCCTCTTATTCAAATATTAATATTTCTATAAAGACAAAACTGTATTAGATGCAGGAAGCTAGACAACAGACCCCTTTTGATGGGAACAGACACTAGCCAATTAAGCGATGGTTTCTGATTGTCACACAGATCTGCCACGGTAGATGTACACATTTTCATTGTATAGACTACTTTACGTATGACTGTCATTGACAGGCCTTCAAGCAAGCCTGAAAATTGCTTTTTTGTTCTGCTGAAATCCCTTAACGGCCAAAATAAAGCAAAGGGCACGGAGCACGTCGCCCTGGCACAGCGGGGAATCTGCAGCAGCAAACTCCAGCTACTCGGCCGCTGCTCCAGCGAGAAAGCCCCTGCCTGCCCCGTGCCCGGCGAGGGTGCCACCGCCCTGCGGTGTCCCTGGGGCCGCTGCCACGCACCGCTCGCCATCCGTGCCATTGGTCAGGGCACCACTTCAAAGTGGATTCTGTACTGTATCAGTTAGTTCAGGCAATCTGGAGTCTGACTTTTCGTCTTTTCAATGAAGCATCGAAGAATATGCGAAAAAAAATTAACTCTCATGAGAACTCAATGGAACCCACTCTGCCCAGAAAATAACTATCGTGGTCCTTATTAACAGTCAGTCCGTGCCAACAATTACCAAACACCGAGGCACGGCAGTGTTTCCTTCTGCTCGAGCTGGAAAACTGCTGTGCCCCAGTTACCCCGGTAAGAGCTGGTAACTCCTGACTTTAACAGCAACCACAGCAACGGAATAGGTGGAAACTGCCGTGAAAAATATAAAATCTGAAGGCAAAGGAAGTTTAGAGCGAATCCTGTTTGCAGATCGCTCGGTAGCACAGAAGTAATCCTGCTGCCGGTTTCTGTTCAGACCTCCCTTGCCCGAGTACATGACGTGTGTGAAAGACTGCAAGACACAGCTCATTGTCACCCAGTGAATGGGAACAGGCCAAGGTTTCCACTCTTTCCATTTCTAGTCTAGCATAAAATTAATTCTAGAACTTTGTAAACACCATTTTGCACTGATTGTTAAATATCTCAGTTGGCAGTGACTCCCAGTGGGTGACCTCTGAGACCAGGTCTCTCCCGTTTGCTGCTCATCTTCTCAAACTCCAGGCGTCCAATTCTGATTAAAGCTCACACTTTGAAAATGGTAAACGTGTATTCCAAAGTAAATATTTCCTTACAGAGGCAAGTGCTTTCCCCAGCGCATCACCAGTCTGCGAGCTGCCTGCCGCCCCACTTCCTCTGTTTGCTGAAAAACAAAAGACTCAATGTAAAAACAGACAGAAAGACATCATCCGTTTCTATTCCTGGTCCACTTACTCATAATTTAATTGCATTTTAATGTTAATTACATCAAATTAATCTTTAATTGCCATTAATTTGTTTGCTAAGGTAGATATCAAACACATTCACGCTTCATTTTTTCAGATAAAACATAAACTCGAGATGTTGTTTTTATAAAAATATATCGCGTATTAGATAGTACTCGGCCATGCGGCTTTCTTTTCCTAAATAAAACGTTGCTAGTCGAAGATGTTCGACGGCACAGACATTGTGCAAATTCCTAACACTAAAGACCGGGCTCAGGGCCGGCTGCCTGCCCTCCATCGCATGCTCAGCCTCGGTGCCTGTGCTCTGGGCTCTTCGAACTTTGCTCCCGCAAGGGTTTTCTCTTCCAAAACTTAGACATCAGGGCAACGTTCCACGTTTAAAGCATCAGGAGCTACCACAGAGGGACATTACAAAGGCGGCAGAGATAAACTCCCCAGAGCCGGGGATGCCAGAATTCAGTCTGCCAGTGGAGCCTAATTTCTCTCTTCTGCGTCTGTACCGCGAGCCAGGCATTAATTACACGATCGCTTACTGCTCCTCCACGCAGCCCCAGCCTCGCTCAGCGCACGGCAAGGACAAAGTGCCGGTAATAAGCAGCTACCCGGGGTTTTGTTTTCTCCCCATTCACTCGGTGACCCCAGTCCTTTGTATACATTTCAAAGCATGTTTTAAAGACATTATTAATTTCCACAGACGTCTCCAAAGCGCTCCTTCTGACTGTACTTAAAACATCGCACGAACCTTTAATTAAATGAGTTTTTTAACCATCTCTCAGGCGATAGGATCGCACCTTTCATATAAGCAATTTAGGGAAAGAAAAATCGTGGCGTAACAGTCCACCAATTTCTCACCCCCGAGTGATAGGACTGAAACGTCTCCGTTCACGGGAGAAATTGAAGGCAAGAAAAATTAGGGCGAAATGTTCCACCAGCTTCAGCATCTCTGTGCCCATTTATAAGGGAAAAGCGGCGCTCTGACTGCCGTGCGTGATCAATACTTCTGCTTTGGGCCCCGCAGACTGCAAGCCAGGCGAGCAGAAAACGAGAAGGAGGCAGCCAGCCACCACCCATGGAAAGGCCGACTGATACCTGGCATCCCAATTAAAGCCACCCTTCAACCTTCGTGTTCTCCGTCTGAATGACTGATTCTGCAAGCTTTTTACTGAAGGGATGCACTTGTGTGTGTACTTTACACTTTGGGGGCCATTACAAGAAAAATAAGCGTCCCCCCTGCAGCAGTTGGAAGATCAGGGCATGGGAAGACGTGTTGGATCCGTCTTACAGCTCTTTGATTTGGGCTCTTTGATAACTACAGCTGAACGTCACCAACAGCTGAACGTCCTTGGCCCAGTGCTCCCAGCAGATGAGATCTGCCTGTGGATGCTGCGGCTCCACGGCAGCAGCAGGGAAGTCTGCCTTTGGGGGACCTTTGCAACCTGGCCCAGGGGTTACTGATCCTCCACCCTGCCTAAGCCCGAAGTTTCTGGTAGCACCTTCAGCCAAGCCTAGAATAAAATAGTTCAGCTGGAATTTCAAGGATTATCTACCCCAGGTGTCTGATGTCCAGTTAGAAAAACTTAAGGGATGGCACAGGAGAGCATTTTCCTTCTGTATCTCATGCACAGTGCACACGTTTTCTATTAAATGCAGTACCTGTACATTTCATTTGACTGCATACAAGCCTGCTTCAGCGCTTCTCCTGCAGCAGAAGCATCTGAAAGGCCCCAAGGATTATGTGTGTCCCCACCTCTTTCACCTCTTTTACATAAACTTACACATTCTTATTCAATTCTTATTTAAACTTTTAATTATTGTACACTTGAAAACATGCTTACATGGCAGTGATGTAATCTGAGCTTGAAATTAGCTGTCGCCATATAAAAAGTTTTAGGATCTACTCCGCTGAGCTGCCGTGGGAAGTATGAAGTTATTACAGCCCAAATGCTAACACAGAAACACGAAAGCACACCAGAATGCATGGCCTCGGTCAGAGACACAACTTATCAAGCTAATTTAATGTTGTAAATCACAACCTACAGGTTTGGCAACCAGGCAGATGTCCAGAAATTCAGTTACTTCGCTCTAAAGTGAACTGTGAATCTAAATGTAAATCATGCATTGTTTTTTCCTTTTTCTAAGTGACCCTAACTACGTTATTCTAAAATTAAGTCCTCCATTTGTCTGTCTGAAGGCTGGCTTCTCCTAATGAGATGAGCTGTACCGCTCCTGCGGGAGAAGGAAGCGCAGGGACTGCAGCCCCGCTGCAGCGTGAGCTGGGCCACCTCGCCTCTCCGCTGTCAGAAACAAAAGAATTCCTTGGGTACGCTGAGCATTAGGCTTATCCTCAAAGACTTCAAAGAGCAATGACTACCAGAGGCCCGGAAATCATACGGGGAGAGCCACAAGGACGGGCAGGAGTGTGTCAAGTTTCCTTTTGCAGACAGGGAGCTGCGCGGGGAAGGGGAGCGTGAAGAGCGCTGCAGCTGAGGTTTGTGACACGGGGGAGGCAAGCCGGGCACGACCGTTCATCCCTCTCCGCACAGAAAAGCTGAAAGGCACCCGCTAAAATCAAACAAAATGCTTTTTATTTTCACCGGCGTTCGGCCAAATGGGAAAAGCCTTTGGGCTAAGGTATGCAGAGACCAAGAGTGGAAATAGATTAAAAAGGAACTGGGCAAATTCATGGGGGAAAACGTCCGTCCGAGGTTGTTGAACACACAGCCAGGTGCATCCCCAGCTCGGGCCCGCTCTGAGCTCAGACTGCAAAACCCCAGGGAAGTGCCAGAGGACGGACGACTCCACGGATGCTTTGATGGAGAAAATGGGCAAAGGAAAGTAGCTGAGGCGCCTTCTGTGTGCGAGGCCAAGTCACACATAACCAGAGATCTTGTAGAAGTCTTCGTGTCCCCAAAATAACCAGGTCTACTTAAATATAGCTAGCCTTTAAACGGATGTGGTTATTTTTCACATCCCTGATTTACACACAAATTATGTCTTTTAGTTATTCTGGTAATAAAAGGGACGTGACTGAAATCTGTAGGGGATGAAGAGAATTCTGTATTGGAAGGAATAACAGAAAATTAGAGTCTGATGAAGAGCAAGCACTGTCTACTGCAAGAGCCCAGCTGTTTCTGAGCACCGAACATCATCCCGGGACGTGGGACTACACGGAGAGAAAATGGACCTTGAGTGTGTGGAAGCGCACGGGTTCGCTGCGGAGAGAAGTGCCATGCAGCGCTGCTCCACGGCTGCGGAATATAACCAAGAGTTTCTATGAATATCTCCCAGCTGTCCGTCCGTCCTTTTCGCAGCGGCTTCAATGAAACACTATTTGAACAGCCGCCGACGCCGTGGGGGCCGAGCGCAGCCAGGCTGAGCTGGCAGTTTCGGTTTGCAGGACGGTCGGGTTTAAATAACCGCGGGGTTTTCCTGAGCTCCACATCGCTGGTGCCCGGAGCAGCGCACTGAACGGGAGAAAATTCCTAGGGAAAAGCGAGGAAGTGTGTTTGGATGAGGCCAAAAATACCTTCAAGGACTATTTCAATGGCTTGGAAGCTAATATTAAAACACTTTTTCAGGCTCATCAGGTGATGATGCAATAGTAGAATGCAAGGGGAACAGAAAAAGTCACAGAAGAAATGGTGAACTGATTATTTTCATCAGCTTTGTCCACAGGATGGATGGTATTTTAAAAGGGATTACTCAGAAAAACTGGCTCCGACTGAGGTGTCAATGTAAAGGCTTTAAAACAGATCAATTAAAAAATATATGAAAAGAATGACACGACATTTCCACGAGCTCTCCAGAAACTCAAGCACAGAACTTCCTGACGTCTACCGCAGCGCACAGCTTGCTTGGACGGACCTAGCAGCGGAGCGAAGGAGGTGCCGAATATCGCAGCAATGCCGAAAGCAAAGTTCTGTGAGCTCAGAGAGCCACCCCATTTCAAAAGGACTTACCACAAGGAAAATACCGAAGAACAATATACAAATGGATAAATACACTGTGTTACAAAGCCAGCGATGTTTGGGGGGGGGGCAGGTCCTGCAAACCTAAATTCTTTCGAACAGATGAGGAGCAGTGATCCTGTAAGTATGACGGATTTGTGCTCTCAGAAAGCTTTCAACAAAGCCATCTCCCAAAGGCTCTTAAACTAAATGGTTCTCAGATAAGAGGGAACAGAAGATATTCTTGCAGATTAAGAAGCGATTAAGGGGGAGAACACAAGCGTAGGAATTAATAGTTAGCTTTATAACAGAGGAATATTACCCCCAAATCCCCAGTGTGCACATCTGCATTCGTATGTGGCCCGGGGGAAAAAAAGTACCAGAGGCTGAGGTTGTGGCATCTGGTGAGGTCCTGAAGCTGGAAGTGCTATTTTGTAAGGTAACGGCACCTGCAAAGCACAGCTCTTGTACCAAGTACGGGGGACAAAGGCCTTGTGCTGTGAAGGGACACGGTGGGTGCTTGGTTCCCTCGAACACGCCCCAGAGGAAGACCTGCAGGGACACGAGTGACTGCTGAGACCCTGGCCCGGCCATCAAGCAGCCCCTCGCGGCCCGCCAGGAAAGCTCAGCAGCCAGCAATCGCTGGGCAAAGAGCAGAGGCGAAGCAGAAAGCTGTCATGTCACCCCACGGACAGCCCCACAGCTGGGGAACAAAGAGCTGGGGAGGCCGAGACTGAGCCTCGAGGCCTAGAGAGCGGCAGGGCGGTGGGGCGGTCCCTCCAGGGGATGACCGCAGTCAGTGTGGATTCTCCGAGAGCCACGGCAGGGCACGACACAGGCCACAGGGTCCCAAGGAAGGGGGAAGAAAGGCTACCTGGTACTCGTGACACCACAGGAACCTGTGGGGGCCACAGCGGGCCTGGAGGGCAGCAGGCTGTAACGGGACGGCGGTGCCAAATGCAGGCTCCCAGAAAGGTTTCAGGTAATGAATTGGTGGGGGACAAAGGTTTGAGGGAAGAGCTAGGGAACACTCAGAACTTAGGGAAACAAATGAAACCAGGCAGGTGAAGTTCACCTCCGCACCACAGGCAGCGAGCGTGCAGCCGTGGGAAGCCACAGAGGCAGTTCTGGCAGCTTCACAGGGGGCTGCAGGCTGCAGGAACAGCAGGTCCCTAAGCAGGTGCCTGCAGAAGCAGGCGGGGATGTCCCCCGCGACGCAGGTCTGGGTGCAGGTCTCCACCGACACAAGGCATCAGCAAATGCTGGCACGCTGCAGGAGACAAAGATAGCTTGGGAAAGGGACTGCACGGCAGGACTTGAAAACGCATCGCAAGAGCCGTCACCGTTCCTCGGGAGCTATTCCCCCACTCACCGAACTATTAATGTACCGAAGACATCGTGAAAGACTGCAGCCTTTGATGGATTGGTTCTAACGACGCTGAAGAGCGTGTTTATTGTTAGACTTAATCTCCTAAAACTTTCTCAGCGTGTTTCTGCGAAGAACAATTCTGCGCTGGAAGGCAACCGGACAGGATGATGAAGTGCAGCCTTTTCACATCTTTCTGGTGGGACTCGGATTGTAAATCTTAGATTATTGAATCAACTTCCAGGAATCTGTATCTCAGCGAGGATAATTATATCGAGCAAAGTATCTGGTGTAACAGATAGGCTGCAGCCTTCCATGGGAGAATTCCAGCCAGACTTTTTATAGGTTCAACTCCAGCACCAACTCACGCTGTTCCGATGGAACGGTGCTTTCTGCAACAGAGGGCTGGAAATTCTGTTTCTATGTAAAGAGTGGAAAAACTTGCACCATCTTGGTATTCACAGCTGATGATCTTCCCGAATTGTGGGGAACTGACATTGCTGGGTGGAAGTCATATCCTTCTTACGCTGCGCGACAGTTCGCCACCCTAGTGTAACTGGAAGCTTAACATTCTTGTAAAATATACAGCGCAGGATTATGTGGCTGCTAGGGTAATAAAATTACTGTGAAACCAGTGCCTCAAGGGGAAATGCACATAATGTTTCTCCTGGAAAAGCTGCATGTCACAGTGCATAATGTCATACAAACAACATGTCATTAGGACTGAAAGCAGCGAGCAGGATTAATGCGGGCATCAGATGGGTACGATGGAGCGCCTTTAGCATACGCTGTACGAGCCGGGCTCAGTAACTGGTTGCCTAAACATTGCACTGCCTCAGACCTCTGAAAACAAAAGCCAACGCTTTGCATAAAATTAACCACTGCTTTCTGTCGATGCCATCGTGCAGCCTCGTGAAAGAACGTTCCCCCCGGTGCCTTTTGAAGCTGCACCACCATCAGGAACTCATCTACCCAAGCCCTGTTCGTGGTGGTTTGTGCCCCGCTGGCATTGCAAACTGTCCCACAGATGACCAGACACTTAAGAGGACATCCGTGGCTGTGTCCCTGTGCTGGGTGATGCAGCAGTCATCCTGCCCAGGCTGCTTGTCTAGGCAAGTCAGGGCATACAGGGGAAGGACAGCATGCGCACAGCCCTCAGGGCACGTTCACCGATTTGGGAGGAGGACAGGACTCGCATCCAGATCCATCAGATATTTTTGCTGCCCTGGGACGCAGCTCACCATTACTACTTGATCAATATTTACAACTGCTGAAAGAATTTGTACGTTTGGATTGTAGCTCGTCTGGCTTCTCTTTGCACACTGGATTTGCAGGAGAGGAATCCAGATGAAAGGCTGGAGGAATTTTTTTACATGGGAGATTCAGGCACCGAGGCACATGGGCAGGAGACGGGATTCTCATTCCTGCCCGTTTGCATCCCTCTGCAATTTTTTTTTTCCTAAATGTTATCTGTAAGGCGCCTGCATCACTGCTGTGAAATGGCTGAATTAAGTTTGGCTCTATTAGGCTTCTTTTGAGGGAGAAAGAGAGAGTGATTTTTGTGTGTCGTGCACACAGAAGCAGCAGTACATTGGAAAGGAAGAACTCTCAACGGAATGGCAAGATTGAGCACAGAAACACTATCCTGAAACAGGATACGTTTTTCTCAGACAGTGACAAATTAAGAAGAGACTGTATTTAGTTTTTTCTTTGTTCAGAGACCTTGAAAAATATGATGCCCATGTGTTCATGTTTGAACCCACCCTCCATTCTTGCTGCATTAGTCCTGCTCACAGTCATTCAGTACAGGATCATGTGTGTAATCCGAAACATGTGTCCAGCGATGTGTTCCCTATTTACCAATTATTTAATTAGCTTTATTTGTTCTTTGAGATACAGGCAAAGCAGTATTTTTTATTTCCTGCGTTGAGGTCGGAACCGCTATTGGCCAACTATTTACGAACGTCCACAAACGCACGCTCCTCGTTGCAGAGCGCGTTCGGGCAGCGTCGGCGATGCCAGCGGAGGCTCTCCTCGCTGCAGGCACCCGCTGCCACCTCCGCGTCCCCCACCCCACGGGGATGACCGCTGCGATACACAGGGTGTATCACAAGGTGCATCACCAGGTGATCCGGAGGTGCTGAGGGCAAGCGGATCACTAAGGACAACATGATCAGACTTCAAAACCAGCCAGAGCAGGCACTGCGGGTAACGTGCCGTCTTCCATACCAATTCTGAAGCAAACACTTGGCTGCAACTCTACTTATTCCACCAAAAAAGTAATAGCGCTCAGATACATGTGCAAAGAAGGGCAAGGGCACTGAGGATGTATTGATTTCCATGAAAACGCTGCTACCTCCCTGAGCCTGCTGAACTCAGTACACCTCCCCGCCTTGATTTCAGCTCTCTGGCATTAGCACAGTGCCCCGGCGCGGAAAGCGGAGGCGGGAGAGAGCAGGGAAGCCCCGGGCAGCACTCACCCATGATGCTGTCGGTCCCGTTGGCAGGCGGCGTGCACGACGAGGCGCTGTAATGATTCGTGCCACTGCGGTGGAAGGTGGACATCGGAGGAAGACTGGAGTTGATGTCTGCTGAGGAGTGTGATGGGTAGCTCTGTGCCAAAAAGGAGTGGGAAAAAAGGAAATATTTTTTTGGGAACATAAAGGGCAGCAGGCTGCTCGTGTTGCTGCCATTGCAGGTGCTGCTGTGCTTCACCCAACCAAGAAAACCACGAGGCTACGGGGGGGATGTTTTTCTACCTAAATTTGACAGCTTCTGGGGAAGATGCAGCACGTCCCTACCTGCCAGGCATAAATGCCCACAGAGGAGGGTTCACAACTGCTGCTGGTACTGTAGAGACGTAACGAGAAGAAATTAAGAACAAAATGCTTTCTGACAGGGACAGCTATGGGCTGCAGGCAAAGCCTTCCAAGAGATGAGGCAGAAACCTCGTAGTGCTTTCAAACTGCAAAGCAGGATCCGACTAGGAGGCATGCAGGCCTGGTACTACAAAACGTGCCGTGAAAACACGCTGGCACCCAGGCAGCAGCTGGGCCAGTCCTGCTGCAGCGTGTCTGCGCGGCAGGTGACCAAATGACGGATCACAGTCTCCAAACAAGCCCGGCACAAGCGTCCGGGCAGCACACGGAAGGCTTTGGTAGCTGTGTGGCTGTATCAACACAAACCTTCATTGTGTGAGCCAACATCGCTGCGGTTACGGTTCTGCTGCATTTACCAAGCCCAGCTTACATCCGCGCTGTTTGCCACCGTTAAAGAGCCGTGTGTTTTCTTTTAATCAGTGTGCAGACAAGGCCTAGAACATGCCCAGCTTTTACCTTCACCATAGTCATGTCCCCAGCAGAGAGAGGTCCTGCAAAGACCTCCGGGTTTGGGGGACTGCCACAAAGGCTCCCTCCCTCCACAAAACGGAGTACTTGGAAGTTTTTGCAAAGAATAAAAGAATCTAACCCAATGCTGCTTTTCTTATCTATGGAAAAAACTAGCATCAGCTCTGGCCGAAGTCTCAATGAGGTGTTCAAGCTTTTTTCAGGCTCGCTTGTAAACCGCTCCGGGACTTCAGCCACCAATCCCGTTGGCACAGCTGAACGGAATTTGTCACAGGATGGAGGCACGAGTCAACGAGGGTTGCTTAGGTCAACAGTGGGAACGTGAGTGACTCCATCTCCCCGGCTAACCTTCTGCTCCGTGACACGCAGGGAAGTGCTGCTGTGTGAGGCTCGCATTCCTCGGGGGAAGACATCAAACCGCTATTGCTAAATGCTTCAGGAAAAACGGGGGATCTGAATGTAGCTTAGCCAGGAACTGCTCTCTGTATTCAGGGCATCTATGCAGAAAATCACTGATAGGGCTGAGCAAGTAAGAATAACGACAGCTTTCCTTTCTTCTTGCTACATGCAGCTTCTCTACAGGTCACCGAGAAGTTAAGGACGTTTGGGGGCAACTGAACTGAAATCATCCAAGATTTCCTCCCCGGGCTTTTCTTAGAGTGAAGCTGCCGACCTCTCACTGATCCACCACCAGGAATTATTTATGTGTTTAAACAATCCCCGTCTTTCCTCTGTCTCAATTCTACTGCAAATCTGCAAGATTCTGCCCGTCCAGATGCCCAGAATGGATGATCAACATGAGCTTTGCCAGCACCGAGCACCTGCAACTCAGACTGGTATCAGTGAGAGAGCCGCGTCCTCACTGTCTCTGAAATCCAGGAAAAATAATAATATCTATTAAAAAATATCGCTTTGGGGACTACAGGTGGAATATCTGGTCTCGTTTTACATTGGAGAGGTATGTGAAGTCTTCACAACCCCCCCTACATGTTACAAAACCAAGAAATTCAGAATCAAGGAAAACTTAACAGACATGCAAGAATGTGTGCAGGCTTGCCCAGCGAACGCACTCGGCTCTTACCTGAATCCTGAGCTGATCCCAGGAAAAAGCTACCTAACTCTGATGAATGACTACCAGCGTAGATACCAAATTAGATGAAATTGGGTTTTAAAAGTTATGCTCAATTTTTATAATATATGCTTGTCACTTCAGAGCAACGTTAAGTTTGCTTAGTGCCTTAATTATGCTTTTTATAAGGACATGATTAAGCGGTTTTTGAGGCAATTCCCTTTGCTTTTGACTTCCTATTAATTTTACATGGCAGTGCGCTAACCTCATTAAATGTGAGACTTTAAAGATTTGTTTTGCAAATTAATTTTCAGTTTGCAACAGCGAAGTTTGTTTCTCCTCATTCCTAAAACGACGTTTCTCCTAGACTTCAGGGCAACAGACTTCTCTCTCTGCTCTTCCTTTTTAATGGTCTTCAGGAGTGAAAAGCACAGGTACAGAGCGGAAAACGCAATGTTTTATGCATTCTGAGGAAAAAGGCTTCACTTCAGCAGCCTGTTCATTTGTTTATCTCCTCCTTTACTTAAAAGCAAAACCAAAACAAAGGGCTGAATTGATGCAACCCAGTGTCATTTCTCCATATCCAATTCAGCCGTGATATTAGGAGAATATCCACTAAGCTGCACTCAAATCAGATTTAATTCCATTTTGTTCTGTTCCAATACAATAGATGGAATCAGTCCCAGCAACTTCCTCGTGTGAGAGATCAGGATGTACCAGAGAAAATGAGAAAAAATCCCCGTTTGCAGACAGCCGCTGGATGCTGGATGGCTACCCGTGAGCAGCGAAGGGCAGCGGCTGCCAGAAACCAAGGGCCAGGCCGCTCCGCCTCGCCGTGGGGGCTCAGCACCAGCCCACACAGCGGCTTTTTCTGCTCTTTTCACTTCCCAGTTCCACGAGGAGGGGTTGGGATGGGTGCAGGGGCTGTGACACGTCAGGGCTGGCAGGGGAAGCGGGTACGGCACAGGCTGTGAAAAGCGTACAAAGGAGCTTATCGCCAGGACGATGCCTTGGTAGACGTGGCCGCTTCACTCCTGAGGGCTCCCCCAGTTGTCTTACGGCTCAGTGTAAGCGCTTTCTTCCCCCAGAAGTGCCTAAATATAACACTTGGGGCTTTTTTGCCATTTTTCCAGGCTGTTTTCGCAGAGCCCTCTCAGCAGCACACCCCAAGGACGTGCCCGTGCTGCGGTGGGCTCCCAGGCCGCGCTGCCCACCCCGGTGCCCCCCCGGCCCCGTGCCCCTGCCCCTTACCAAGCGGTCGTGGGGGTGCAGGCTGCAGTAGCTGCTGGACTGGGGGAGGTGGGAAGAGTTGCCCAGCATGCCCCCGTAGCCGGGCTGGTTCATCCCGCTGGAGGAGCTCCACGGGTCGCTGCTGTGATGGCCATCTGCAAGAGAGGACACGGCGTCATCCCCAAGTACGTCATCTCGGTCCCAGCATTTCTGCCTGGAAGCTTCCTGCAGCCTTATTCCTGCACTGCATCGTAAACCCCAGAGCACCAACTCGCTTGTAACGAGCTCCAGAGGTCAGAAGCGCGAACTTTGAATTGAAACACTCGGAAGTCTGCGCAATCAGGATGGGCTAACGAGCTTTGGAGAAACCTCGGCTCGATAAACGCTGGGAGATGCCCCGAACCCTGAATGCTTCCACACCCAGGAAGCTGTTGGGTTTTGTTGGTGTTTCTTTGTTTAACAGAGTAGCACCACTCGCGTTGTTCCTCCAGGTTCTGTTTCTGCACAGAAGGAGCACTGCACCCGCCCTGCGGCCGAGCTCACTGCCAAGGTGCAATGTGGGTTACCAAAAGGGCTCCCCAAAGTTAGCAAAGGGAAGAGCAAGCTGCACGTTTTGCCTCTAACTAGCCATGCTGAAATGGAATTACAACAACGCAATGAAAATTATTTTCTACTGGAAATGTGCCAAAGCCTTAAAAATAAAGATAACTTTGCCCTAACGAGCAGCAGACCTCAAAGACAGGCACGTGGGCTGGAGAAGTTGCCGGCTCTTTCAAACTCCAGGAGTTGGTCTAATAAAAAATTATGATGTCTCACCTACAACCCTGCCTTATTTACGCACTTCAAACACCCAGGCAACAGCGGCACTTCCAGCATCACCTTCCCCGGGCTGTTTGAACAGTCACTTACCGGAGATTTATGTCTTCCATGCAAATCTGAGAGAAGGCATCATTTAAAAGGGCAGAGTGGCTCTGCACTACAAAGGGTAAATATTTGATAGCACTAGAACCCTACGAACCTGCAGCTTCTGTAACTGTCGGAGCCTCCCGGTGCTCTCTAGGCAGTATTTGTTGACGCTGAAGCCAAGAGCACCATTTGCTTTGCAGCCCATCCTTCCCAGCCCGGAAACTGGTCTGGATGGAGATCTCTGCACCAAAGGAGGTGACAAAAGGGACAGTGCTGCTGACGGCCTCGTCCCTCCCATCCTATTGCCTGTCCCGGGACCCCCAGGGATGGGAAGAGTCCCAGCAGAAGCCTGGAGACACTGAGCAGCACCCAGCACCTTCAGCTGGCTCCCGTTTTCCACCCACAAATATAAAAAAATCTCTTCTTTGACTCAAAAGGGATTTTTTGTGTGGGTAGAAACTAGGAGGTACATATAGAGGCAGCAAAACCTAGCCCCGTGCCCTGCAAGTACTTCGGCCCAGCAGCCCTGCTGAATTAAACAGATTAACCTGGCCTTTACACAGCCTACAGCAGAGTCCGAGCAGAAGCACTTAAAAGCAAGTTATTTCACCCCAGATGTGGCAAAAGCTGAGTACCCGAATGGTGTGCAGATCTTGCCAGGCTCTAAGAGTTTTATTTATTAAGTTATAGGGAAATGCATTGAACTTGCACGTAATCACAGCAAGAAAGACAACGTCGTAGCAGTGAGTGTGTGAGAACTATTAACCCGGCCTCATCACTTCCAGAAGGGCGCTGTAGTTCCACGCGCGCGCAGGCAGACGCACTGTAGTGCCGTGTGCTTTACGTTAGATAAAATCCTGCTCATTAACTTACAAACAGCGATGCACGAAGTACCTGCCCAGATCTGGGTGCGTGCAGTCTGGGCAGAATAGATGTGCACACGCGCTGCCAGAAAAAAAACGCTGCAAGAAATCCAGGAGGTAAGGAGCTGGCGGGTTATCCGTCCTGCCGTATCACCGCGGGGTCAGAACAAGACGGTCAGGGGCATAATGGCCAAACGAAGACTTCCAGGTCTTCATTTTCATGGTAAGGCTCCAGGCCACAAGGTGATATTCCAGCATGTCCCGACTCCACGCGAGCCAAAATGCAAACACGGAGAATACATGCAGAACAGCTCGCCTTTTGAAAGCAGCATCTTACCTTGCATGAAGAAGGAGCTAGGAAAAGTGCTGGCTGCTGGTTTTGAGGATGGATAACCTGGTGAATCCCTATTGTAGTCGGCAGTGCTTGCTGACGGGGCATAAACCTAAGGAAAAAAGACTAATTTAGTGTGCCTTTAGCAGGAAGCAGGGAAGAAATAGTGAGTTTTTACCTTGCTCGGTATAAATCAGCTCGCAACACCACATAATTCTTCTCTCGGAACACAAACCCCTCCGTATACGTGGGACTGGGAAATAAATTTGAAGCTTCAAAAGCAAACTCCAGCCTGACATTTCCCAGTTTTAAAGAAGGATATTTGCAAGGTATTTGTCCAACTATTTATTTCTGTAAATAAGACGAATAAGCAGATGTATGTATGTTCTTCCCAGAGCACCGCAGAGCTGAAAATAAACAAGGACTTGAAACAATAGCGGTTTTCTCATCTGCGAGCGTACGGACTTGGCGCATTTAAAAACCAAGAGGAAGGCAGTGCAAGCCCATGCCATACCTTATTTCCCAAAATAAAAAAAGAAAGCTGACGTTTAGAAGAGCAGCATTGTCAAGAACGCCGAAAATTACAGGCACAGCTTGGGATATGGAATTCCCACGGACCTAGCCCCTTCCAGAGCTGCTTGAAAGGAGCGCTCGAAACCTGCACCGACACAGGACCACCAACACAGCGTGTACGCATCGGGGGGAAAGCTCCTCCTTCCCTAGGACTCGGGGTGTTTGTGTGTGCAGTAAACTCGGTACCTGTGCCAACAGACTCATTTACTCGCGTTTGTTTGCTAGCACACCGCAGGGTTCTGTGCCTTGCCTTTTCTAACAGATCTGCTGCGCTTCTCGCTCGTGTCTAGTTCAACCCGGACAGCATTTAAAAAAAATAATAAAAAAAAATAATAATAATAAAAAAATACACAACAAAACGACGCACACAGATGAAAAAAAAAAGGCACACACACACAAAAAAGCAAAAGCTAGTCCAGGCTGCTGAGTGTAATTCATTATTTAGAGCCTGGTTTATTCCCTCTCCACCCCCTCTCCCTATAGCTCTCGATATTCCTCTGCGTTTTGTTCCTGCGCTGGAGGTGCCTCTCTCCAGATGGTCAGGAAGACTGAAGCACTGTCATCTCCTTGATGAAAATGGATACCTTCCTGCCTCCATTTTGAAGCAGGCAGCAGATCACAAAATTGGCAGAGCGCCTACGCCGCCGTTCGCAGGTCACGGCGAACGGGAAGAGAAAATCCAGCAGCGAAGCGCAGCCGCACGCGGCGCCCCAGCAGCCCGGCGCCCCCCGGCCCGCATCTCGCAGCCGCGGCGGGGGGGATTAAAGGGATCCCCTGGGTCTGAAATCCAGAGAGGGTTTTAGGAAGGGGCGAGCAGAAGGGCTGCGGGACGCCGAGCGGCTTGCTGGCGTCCCTCGGGCCCGGCTGCGGCGGTGCCAGCCGTGCCCCTGGGTGCAGGCTGGGGCCTGAAGCGCTGCCCTGCCCTCAACGTGATCCACACGGGGCGGTGCAGGCGGCAGCCCCGCACCCGATGAACTGGGGCTGAACTGAGAGCTTTTGGCAAAGCAGGGCCGTATGGCTCAACCCCGGGACACCGTGCCTCCGGGGCCCCACAGCCGGCCCTCCTCAGAAGCCGCGGCCCTGGCGGGCGGCACCACGCCGACCCACAGCCGAGGCCACGGCCAACTTTCCCCTTTTCTGTCGGCGTTCAGCCGGATCCAAGGCACAAGCACACGAGCACGGGCTGGAGCCTGGAAGTCCCAGGGTCCCCCTGCGGCCAGCTGTGAGCCCACGGTGCCGCCTCTATAGCGCTGCGTTCCTCCCAGCCGTCACAAATATCCGAGTGCCCGTTCGGTGCTAAAATCTTTATGGATGGCCGTGAGGAAAATGGGCATCGTGCTTGGGTGTCCCTGGGGTACACCAGGGGAGGAAAGCAGCGCAGGTCAGCGGCAGGAACGACACCGAAGGGGCTGTGCTGACGCTGTAATCAAACGCGCGTCAGGCGCTTCTCGGGCTTTCCAACGAAGCGGCGTGCATGCCGATGGCAGAGCAGATGTACTGCGCTGCCGTGCCTTCAGGAGGTGTGATGGTTAGCTTTAAAAGCAGCCTCACGCGCCGCTGTGTTCAATCCGCAGCAGTTTGGCTGTCCTGCTCCCTCCCGATCCGTCCAGCAGCCCGGGCTTACGGCCCTCCTCCTTTTTGCTCCTTAGACCTCGGCGGCGAGGCAGCGAGCGACCACAGCTCCCACCTGGGAAAAACAGGAGGGGCGCTGGTCTGAGAGGAGATGGACGAGGAAAACCCTCCTGCATCCCTTCTGGTTACAGACACATGGAGCTCCTGCTGTTTTAAGGGTGAGCGCCACCTCGTCTCCCTCTCCCACCCCGGTGCTCCCCGCGGCTGGGCCCAGAAATGAGCTGGGCAGCACCTACACCTGATGTGTTCTGGGTGGCCCTGCAGAGCAGGAGGATCCCCGGCAGCGCCTGTTTCCATTAAATGGATGCTCGGACACCCAGGGGGCACTGTGCAGGCTCGGAGGCTCCGCACGCACAGCTCCCTGCTCACGGCAACCTGCATTTGGCTCAACCCAACACCATTTTTTCCCTGTCTTCCTACAGGCCGATGACGTTCAGATCCAACTCCAGCTGAGCAAGACATGCCCCAGGACAAGGCCCCTTCCCCTGGCAGAATTCGGCCTTAGCATGTTCACGTTCTTCAAGACCTGTGGAGCACAAGCTCTGAAGGTGGAACACGTGTGCAGCACGCCAAGGGAACCGGCCCCTATTTCCCGGGGCTTGCGGGCTACATGCCCACCGTTACGACAGTCACTTACCGTGAGACACCGGGGAAAAGAGCCCAAAGAAATGCCAGCGCCCAAAAGGTCACGTAGCCGGGTGCAGCTCCTCCTCGCTAGCAGCCGACGCTTGGTTCCTTTCTCTGCTGCTTTATAGCTAAATTCTCACACAGAAAGCCAGTGGACTGAAGGAAATTAACTCGTTTTGCTGTGACGGGCTCAGTCACAAGAAAGCATTTGAGGAGACGTAAGGAAGCTTTGGAAAAAACTCTTGTATTTCCTGCAGAAGTGTCACTCTTGCAACACAAATATTCATTATTTTCGGGTTTTTGTCACAGGGGGATTCTCAAGTTATCATGACTTTGGTTAAGAGCACGCATGGAAATTCCTCTCGTACTGAAATGTGCCCAAGTTGTATCAGCGGGACCGCAGCCCGTGCAGTCCGTGGGGCGGAGGAAACGGAGGTGGGCTGAGCGGCAGGATTCTGACCGAGCCGGCCCGTTTTGTCACTGTTCTGCAAAGCAAGGCTTAAAAGAGCAAGAAGCGTGTCACTTTATCGGATCGCTGATCTACCCAGAAGTGCCTGCCAGACCATTTTCCAGAGGAGTTGTGTCTATAACCCCATCTAAGCAGACAAATTCTCACGAGTAAGCGTTGATAAAGGGAACGACCCAATAACCTGCTCCAGGAGAGGGAAGGTGAAAGGGGTTCAATTTATGGCACTGCTAGAAATGGAAATATGCCACAAGAAGAGAGAGCAATGAGATGTGCACGAGAGTGACTTTCTGATCTGACAGAAAACGCGTTATAGATTTAAAGATGTTAATATTCTTAAAGAGAGCCTGAATTTAGAAAATCACTCTGACTCATGCTGGGAGCTTTGAAGAGCTGATGAATAACGATCTGGGAAAAACAAGCCATTCTGTAATATGACATGATGACAAAATTAGCACATTGTCTCCGTTTCTGGGAGTCTGCCTTCGAGTTCCAAACACCTTTTAGACTTTCATTCTTCTGGAAAGCTCGCTGTCCTGAGCGCACACTTCAGAAATCTCACATTTTCCGGTTCGTGCGGAGCTGCTGACCGCGCCGTGCGCTGCTCTCCGCCCGCGGTGACACGTCCAAGTACTGCGAGGTGCCTCCAGAAAGCGTGGCATGGCCGGGGGGGCGCCTCTCCATCGAGCTGTCCGCGGGCACCTGGCTGCTGGTGACTGGAAACTGAGCCTGAGCAAGGCGCAGCGAGAGAGCTTCTCCTCCTCTCCAGTCTTGGATCTGTTCTCCTCCCTTTTCAGGCCCCTGACCGCCTGGCATGCAGGGCGCGGGCACGAAGCACGAGGTGTAAAACACTGGATACGGAGCGATCCACTCCGACAGGGCCAGAATAAACTCCGCAGCCT
Source organism: Oxyura jamaicensis (assembly GCF_011077185.1). Taxonomy (NCBI): domain Eukaryota; kingdom Metazoa; phylum Chordata; class Aves; order Anseriformes; family Anatidae; genus Oxyura; species Oxyura jamaicensis. The sequence continues at coordinate 1,111,510 of NC_048926.1, read as the reverse complement.
GCAGACGTTAAAAGCTCCTCGAGGCCAGCACCTGCCCAGGCAGCTCCTTGCAGGAGGCCTTCACAAAACCCCTGGCGCCATCCTCCTGTGGCTTGGTGGCTTGAGGTAACGCTGGGAGGGCTCAAAGCCAAGCGTGAGCCAAGGGCCGACCGCTGCCACGTGCTGTCTTGGACAGGAAGGCCCTCCTGGCCACATGCTGTCCCGTCCTGTCATCCATGGGGTGGCAGAACTCCTCTGCCCACGAGCTCCAGATCCACACGAGGCCAAAAACGGGGCCAGGACAGGCAGACAAGGGACACCGTCCCCTGCTCAAGCACTTGGAGGGGAAATGCTCTCACCAGCAACACTAAAATTTAAAATACTCCATAAAAAAAAAAAGAAAAAAAAAAGCACTCTGTCCTTTTTAATCACTTGAGGGCCACCCTCCTTGGCTGCCGTCCTCTGTCCTCCCAGCCCCGCCACCCGACCAGCCACAGCCCTGCCAGGCCAGGGACGAATTTCCCCAGCTTTTAGTTTTTTACAGAAACCCAGCAACACACTAGTGCGGGGTTTTTGGTACGTGTGAGGAGCAGATGCCCCTTCCCTGGGCTGACCTGCTCCAGGTTTCCCGCAGAAGGACGCCGTTCGGCTCGCAGGTCCCTAATTTCGGCCACATGTTGCTGCCGGGGATGCGAGGGAGAGGAAGAGGGAGCGGGGCGGAGGGGGAGGCGCGCGCTGATGAAAAGAGCAGCTCCACAAGTGAAGCACATTACCAGCCTGGAGTGGAAAGGGCCGGAAGGAAAACCCACCCACCTCACCCTGCGTTTATTCTATCAACCTGCAATTGCAGCAATCAAAACCAGATGTCGGCTCTTCCAGATCTTTCTCGCAGGACAAACACGCCAAAGGCCCGGGGCCTGGCGTTGCCATCAACTGGTAATTGAGACCAGATGAGCCACGGAACAGCAAAGCACATGCGAACCGAGCCCCGGCCCCGTGAGAGGTATGAAATTGCAGGTCCCGCTGAGCCGTTAAGTGCACGGTGCAACAGGAAAAACAAGTGTACGCGGCGCGGGGAGCCACCTGTCCGCGCACCGCCGCGCCGCTGGCGAGCCCCGGGGGCCAGAGGTGGCCCGGGGTTAATGACGAGGCCGGGCGGTGCCGGGGAGGCCGGGGGCAGGTGCGGGGCCGCTGACGGCGCGGCCCCGGCAGCGGCCGTCCCTGCGGCACGTCGCGCCTCGCCCTTCCACCGGCACGGCTCTGCTGCCCGCGCCGGGGGTGCAAAGCCCGAGCTGCAGAATTTACCGTGGGTCTATTGAAAAATGCACCAGGGCCTCGCCGAGGAGCCCCCGCTCTGAGGGGCCTTTGGGTGGAGGCCCCGAAGCAGCGCTTCGTGCGCGGCGGTGCCCGTGGCCCCGGGCAGACGCACGCGTTTCGCACGGGGCTGGCCCGCAGCACGCAAAGCGGCTCCGTTTCCTCCCGCCGCAGCAAAGCCACCGGGCGTCCCTCGGTTCGGTCCAGGAGAAACCTGCAGCGAAGGCTGGTGCATATTGAGCAGCTCCTGCGAAGCGCCGGGCTGATAAACCACAGCCCGTGTGGGGCTGGAACAGCCAAATCTGGAGCTAACCGCTTGCTCCGGTGCCACCGGGGATCAGCACCAGTGCAAAGAGCTGCCCGGCGCTCAGCGTGCCCTGACCCATAGCTGTCCTTTTCTCTTCCCCTCTTCTTATCCCACCCTGTACGATCCCCTAAGCCCACAGATCCTGCCCGGTTACAATCTTTTCCAGATGGGACCGCTGAATTCTACATCTTGTCAACGCCCAAAGTTAAGAAGGGGTCAGCGAAACGAAAGGAAGAACGGCAACGTGATGTCATCCCCGCGCGGCCACGCACGTGCCGAAGAAGCAACAACAACAGAAACAGACCCGGAGGTTCTCTGATCAGACTCGGTTTGGGCTGTGCCCTGCAGCTGCCCCGGGACGCTGCGGGCAGCGCCGGAGCCAACGCCACCGGCCTCGGTCACGGGGGCTGCGGGTGAGTTCTGGTGGCAGGCCACCACCCCCCGGGCCTGTGTCCCGCCGCTGGCAGGTCCCTGACGGGGCTTGGCAGCATCCTGCGCCGGGCTCTGGGGGGCTGGGCGAGCCGAAGACAGAGCCCACCAAACGGACCATCAGCTAACAGCCCTTAGGGAAAGAGAAGGGAAAAAGGCAAGAGGGGCAGGGGGAGGACACGGAACAGGAGGTCGCGAGACTGAGAGGTGGCCAAAACCAGAGAAAGTCCAGAGATGGGCGACAGAAAGATGGGAAAGCAAAGCAGAAAGAACAAGAGAAAAATCTGTAGAGAGGGGAACTGAGTAAGGCAGCAGGGATGTGCCAGAGAAGGGCACAGCACAAGACCCGGACGCTCCTACGAGAGGGCTGCAGCGGGGACAAAGCTAAGGGGGGTGCCCGGGACCCCTGGCACCGCCGGTGCGGGGAGCAGCCCCCACGGGCAGGAGAGGAGCGGCGCCACTCACGAGGTCTTCGGGACAGCTAAGGGACGAGGGAGCTGGATGCGTCCGTGCCATCTGGCTTTGCTTTGCTTTTACTGAAAGCCACCGGGTGAAAGGGATGCGAGCACGGGAGGATCAGCCTGTGCTGGGTGGCAGGGAGGCGGCCACGGGAGGGTTTCAGCCGTGCTCCGAGGGCTCCCCAGGCTTCAGCCCGACCCTGGTGGCACCTCGTTGGGCCGTCACCCGCTGCCATCAGCCCCGGGGACATCCAGAGCCAACGCACGGGTGTGGGTAGGCAAGCAGTGGCAGGCCAGAAGGTACAAGAGGCTGAGAAATGAGAAAATGACAGGCTGCAGAGACGCCGAGTCCGTAAAGGGCGACGAGGAGCTGGTTCTCGGGAGCCAAGGGACAGAGGTGGCCACCTTACCTGGCGGAGGTGAGACCTTTGGGTGCCCTGGCCGGGGCAGGGCTCGGGGACGGTCCCGAGGACGCAGAAGTCACCGGAGAGGAGCAGGAGACATATCCAGGAGGGGAAGCGAAGGAGCAACAGAGAGAGGGAGTAGGCAGGAAGAGAGGACAAAGAACCAGGGGTGTGACTGGGGAGGAAAGATGTGACAGAACTGGGAGAAGGGAGCTGACATCCTGCAGTTCCCACAGCTCCGACACTTGCAGATAGTCAGCGAGTCAGAACCAGACCTCAAAAACCAACAAAAAAAGGCAATAAAGAGCGAGCAGAGCAAAAAAAGTGGGAAAAGAGAAATAAAAGTGATGATGAAAAGAACAAAGGTGCCACTTGGCCGGGCTCCAGGGCGAGTTTTCAGATGTGAATTCTAATTCACATTTAATAGAAGATAGCGTGGTTTCAAGCTTTTTTTCTTCCTTTTTTTTTAAGTGAAGGACTCCCCAGAAGAGGCAGAGAAAAGGAGCGTTTCATGCGTTTTCCCTCTCTTCGGGAGCTGCTTTCTAACTTCCTTTTCTCCCCTGCTTTTACCGAGAGCCATTTTGGGCCTTTTTTCTTTCTTCGTTTAAAAAATTTTCTGGGCTCTGCTTACAAACGCGCGGAGACAGGGGCCGCACCAGACGTCTGCCCATATTCTCCTCTCAAACCTCAAGCAAGCAAAGGGCTTCCCCCCGTCCCTGGCCTGCAGCGACCTTGCCCACCACGACCGCGGACCTTGGGGCCGCCAGCCACCGAGAGGATGCCATCGGTTTGCCCAAAGCCCCGCAGAAACCCAGGCAGCCACGCGCCCACGGGGCAGCTCCAAGAGCCCCCAGGGTTTGGCTGCTCGAAGCCCGGGTCCTGACCCACCGCCGGTGCCTCCGGGAGGCCCCGAGCGACGTACCCACGAGCGGAGCCCTCTGCGGAAATGCCCTCGCCGCCGGGAGGGGCAGGGAGACGGGGTGACGGCGGCGTCCGGCGCTGAGACACAATAAAAACAAGGCGGAAAGAAAATGTTGGCTTTTGGTGTCGGCGGAGACGTCAGGACCCATTAATAAATCTATCCGCCAAATCTACTCTTATTCATGGGGGACATCACCAAGTTAAAGTAAAATAAATTATCTTTAATTAAATGGAATTGTCGTCTTCCTCCTGCTATCATCCCCAATTATTACATCCTAATCAGCCCTTTTGGGAGAAGGCATGAGGGAAGGCTCAAAGGCACATTTACTATCAACAATTTCTCTCTCTGTCAAGAGATGGAGATTTTAGTTTAATTATTGTTCAGGGCTCCGATTTTTACCCTGTTTTTTTTGGATGAAAGGGATTAGAAGTTTGAAACGCCGTCATTCAGAGACAGAAGGAGATCTGCTCGTGTCATCACTGCACAGCAATTTCCTCTTCGGCCCTCCTACAATTACAGCCCAGGGCGAGGCAGGAGCGGCGAGGAAATATGCGAGGAAATTGGGGCGACTTCTTTAGGGGGATTTCCAGCGGGAGATTTCCACCCAAAAACAAATGTTCTGCCCGAAGACGGAGGTAAAGGCACTGGGAGGGCTACGAAGCCCACCCCGTGCCCGACCCCAGGCACTGCTGCAGCCAAGGCTGAGCCCCCTGGGACCGGGGGCACTGTCCCGGGGCGAGCACGGCCGTGCCCTGGAGCCCACGAGGCTGGGAGGCGCCCGCGGGAAGCGTTGAAGGCTCCTGGGCGGGTTTGGTTCAGCTCAGTGCGACTCCGCCGTGGGAGCAGGGGTGGATCCCAGTCGAGCAAAGCAGCAGTGCTCGAAGCCTGCAGCGGGCAGCCCGGCGAGCCGCGCGCAGCTGTCCTGGAGAAGGTTGGTTTGCTGGTGTTTGAAAAGCTCTCTGAATGAAGGCTGCTCTCGGGGGCTGCTCTTCAAACGCGCCGGGAGCTGTGTTTGCCCCATGACCATGACCGCATGTAAATGAAGCACTCGTGCCTGCGCCTGGGCCGGCTCCGCGCGGCTGTAGGGCTTTGTGCACCGCCTGCCTACGCAGCCCCGGAACCGTGCACACACATGAGGCGCACAAAGCGGCCCCGGCACCGCCGCGCGCCGACACCGGGCGGGGACTCGCGCCGAGGGCTCCAGGTAGTGGGACAACCTGCCTGAGAGCGGAGGGAAACCCCCAACAAGAGCTGGGAAAGTAAAAGCACCCAAAGAACAACTTCCCCCTCCCCTCGTTTTCCAATAACGACAACGGATCCCCAAATATTTGACGGGACACGTTATCACCACCACCTGCACGGCGAACGCCACGCTCGCTTGCCAGAAGCCTGCCGACACGTGACGCCCCAGAGAACCGCTCAGGCAGAATTTACCAAGGATGCACCAAACCTACCAGGGTCGGCCTGCAGCGCCAGGAGCTGAAGCCGCAGCTTTCTAGTTCAACTCCCGGCCCCGTGCAGCTTTCACAACGCGCTCCTCTCCCTGCCAGCTGTTCCTCTCCCTGCCCGTTCGCTCGCTTGTCGGCCGTGAAGCCCCCGACCACGCTCTGAGCACCCGCTGCCAGTTACGGGACGCGAGAAATTTCAGATACCAACCAAACTATTCACTAGGGGGAAAGCAGAGATTATGACAAGGACTGGAGGGAGGAAGAACCTCTCCGTTCCCATTAATTAACGCAACCTTTTTTTATATAAAAAATGCGCTTTTCAGGGTGTAGCGCTGTTTTCAGTTAACGCCGCTTTGAATTGCCGCCTACAGAAGTTAAAAAAAAAGAAAGGAAAAGAAAGAAACCACAGCTATACAAGCCTGCTGACTTCTTCTAAAAGAACCAGTTCTAAACTTGTTTACACTACTGATTCCAAATGAATTCAAGATGGTGGCTAGTTAAAGAAAGGGAGACCATGCCAAGGATTTTGATCAAAGAACTTCAATTCAACAATGTTCGGTTTTAATTGACCACTAATTAAGCTACATTAGTCAAAGAAAAGTCTCTATCGCTTCTGAGTGACGAAGAAAAGAATTCCTTTAACCCTGTCCTGGTCCTCCTCCCGCCAGCTCGCCGAAAAGCAGCTTCTCGAGTATCCGCCTGGGAAGCGTTTCCAGTGTCGATATGCCAACACCGTTTGCTTTTGAGCAGCAAAAAAAGAAAAAAGAAGTGTCGGAGGAGGGCTGGCTCTGCCAGCGAGCCGTCTGCCCTCGCGGGGCGAAGCCGTCCCACAGACGGCGGCGTTCCCACGCGCCGAGGAGCGGGCTGCCAGCGGGAGCCGGCTCGCGGGGCCGCCGGGGCTCTCGCGCGGGTCCCCGCTGAGCACACGGGTGGAAAACGCAGCGGCTCGCAGCGCCTTGGCACCGCCGGGAGAGGGAGAGCCGCGGCGGAACTACTCGCAGACACGTTCTGGGGAGGCGCACGTCGCTACGTGCCCACGCCGCGCCTGTGATTGGGGCTACCTACGAGAAAAGCCTCCGCGAAAGGGTCCCACGCGGGCGGGGGGGCGCGATGGGAAGCGCCCGTCCTCGCCACGACAGAGCCCTTCGTTCGCTGGCTCTGCTTCGAGCGCGCCCAAAGCTACGCCTAACGAAAAGCCCGCTGCAAACTGGGGAATGAAATATCGGTGTTCAGTTTGGGGTTTGTGGCTTCCGAAAGTCTGCAGGATCAGCTAAATCAGAGCCAGCAGACGCCAACGTTAGCTTGCTTCGAGCAGCAAGGTCAGGAACGGGAAGGCTGCGAGATGGCACCGGGGCGGTCGAGGAGGTTTGAAGCAAGGCAAAAAGTTCCTGATATTCCCGTTCCCCGCTCACGGAGACGTTTGCACGCCGCAGCGAGCGGCACGGCGGCTCTGCAGCTCCCCGACGCCGCGGCCCTCTTTGATGAGGGCTACACTCGCGGCCTTAACTTGCATTATATTTTATCCTAATGATTTTTGGCAACAAACTGCTGCATTTCGTATAATAGGATTTAATGAGGACCATATCTTTTTTTAACATTCTGCCAAATGCTCATTAAAATGCACTTGTTTTTGCAATGCAATAGCTAGCTATATGAAACCAAAATATTAATGCAAATTGGCATTGCTAAGTTTAAAGCGGTATTTGCATAACAGGAACCAAACGCGGTGCAAGCTGAAAGCGAGCACACAGCACAGAATGCCTCTTAACACCGTCATCACTGCAAGGAGAAAAGAACCACGATGGTTTGTGCGCGCCATCGTGAGCTGGAGGATAAAGCAGCTGCCACTTTGCGACGCTGTTATCTCCCGGTGCCCAGTCCCACCAAGGAAAGAGGGCCTGAAAAGACGGCACTCACTGGGGCTGATCAACAAGATAGGTACCAAACGCGATTTTAGAAAACACGAACGCCTTTATGCAAATACCACTGCAGGAACTGAAAATGACAAGAGGCAGCTGAGCGCGCGGCCGCCGGTAGCGCTGAAAGATTAGCTTGTTAGCTGAGAGCCACAGGCCAAGCCAAAGGTATTCCTGTTCTCATAAAGCAGTCATTAGCCGTGGTAATCAGTATCTCCCAGTAAATACGCTTAGGAACCAGACTTTGTACTCTGACACAGCAATATTTCAAAAAACGTGTCTCTGCTGTGAGTGGAAAGGAGCCGTTCGGCAAACCAGTGACTCCCTTCCCAATATAAACGGGCGTCGTCAGCCTGCGGGACACCTCCACGCCGCGGCCAGCACCGGGAGGAGCCTTGAGAGCCGCACTTGGGGTGCACACAGGCAGAGAAGGGGGAAAGGCCGGGGGTCGGCAGCTGTTGCAGGGCTACCGCTGCCAGACTGGGTTTTAAGAACGAAGCCGAACGCTGCTGGGTCTCCTTTTTGGAGCTATCGGGAAGATCAGTCACCCAGAAAGTCACTCGACGATTTCTTTCATGCGGGGTCTGTAAGAAGTTAGCTCTGCGTTGCTACCAGAATGCCTTGGACGCTAGCAAAAAGTAAAATTACGCAGGGCTCGGGGGTCCTCCAGCCCCTGTTAGGGTGGCCTGCTGCCACCAGCGTCCCCAGGGACACAGCCTCCTCAGGACCAGGCCTCAGGGCAGCGCAGGCTGCACCCGGGGGGCCCCTGTGGCAGGGAGTGGGGTAAATCCCCACCGTTTAAGGGCACCTGGAGCTACTCCTCCCTGTGGAGGAGGCTTGTCTTAGCGGCCTACGGCACCCTACCACCTCCAGTTAACTCTGTGTAAGGTTACTGGGTGCTTTCGTGGCTGACCACTTCGCTCTGGCACGGAGGAAACCAAGTCGAGAAACCTTAGAGTGGTTCTGAAGTAAACACTAGGGGTACCAAGGCAAAGCTTTCCGACCGTGCAACGCTCCCACCTCCGTGCTGGCAGTCGCAGACGCAGCACACGCACACGTGCAGCGGGAGTTCACACGTGGCGTTATTTTTTAGCAGGTCAGAGCCCCGGGGTGTCCTCCAGCAGGAGCTTCAGCAGGCCCAGTGAAGCACGCGAACACCTCCGCTGACGCCACCGCGGGCGTGTGCGCGCTGACGAGATCCCGCTCGGTGCTAACCAAGATTCAAAAAAAAACCCAACGAAGAACACCAAAAGCACCCCACAGTTCCCTTCTCTGTACACGACAGCTCGACAGAGGCACCCGGCGCCTCCCGGCACCGCAGGGGGTGGCCTGGCCGTGAGGCTGGGCCTGGTGTCACCGAGCGCAGGCCCGTGGCCACGCCGACCTTCCAGGTGGCCCAGGCCGAGGCCGGAGCCCCGCCAGCACCATCCCCTTGTGGCTTTCAGCTCCCAGCCGGGCGCAGGCACCCCCAGCAGGGCCTAGCAGTGCTCCCAGGGCTCCAAGGCCTACTCGCGAGCCCCGGCTGCTGCCCCACAGCTGCTGCCCCACGGCCCTAAGAGCGCCGCGATCGCCCCGACGGAGCCACGGGGCACAGCGAGGGTGGTTTCATGGGCCTGGAGTTTATCCACCGGGTCTCTCTTCTTTTCCTAGCTCAGGAAAAGTTGCTCTCAGAAATGGGCAGAGCTATAAATAAGGCACCGAGACACCGAAAGCAAATTACCATCCCATGAGTTAATAGCATACCAAATTAAAGACCTCGGTCCCGAGCTTTTGAAGACGTACAACTGCGACCTCAAGATTCTGGCAGATCTCTGCGTGCAATCAGAGCAGCCCAACTTATTTTGCATGCCGACTTCCACAGATCTGCGTGTGTGGCTCAGGCAGCGCGAGGGATTATCAGAAACAGGCTTCTGCCAGCAGTGATCAGTACGGAGCTGTCTCTACATGTGTAATTTTATTTTCCCCTACAAGGTGCCCTCTCTTGGCTCTGCCAGAGCCAGCGGCCCCTCTCCACGAGACAGATGTGTGCTGGCACAGAGCCGCCTCCGAGCCGGACACGGCGAGGGGCTGGGGGCTGGAGGGGCTGCGATTCCCCCAGTGCAGCCCCCGCTGGAAGCCGATTAGCACCGACGCGTTGTGTTGTAATGAAGCAAACAACATGTGTTCGCGCTCCAAAATGGCGAGCGGTTCGTGAAGCGCCCGTTCAGGAAGGCGAACAAAAACCGCGTGCGCCGTTTGCTGTTGTTCTTCCTGATAAAAATAGGGGACGGTGAGCTTTATCCCAGGGCCAGCCTTCAGGAACCAGCCGGGACGGTGGGAGAGAACCGCTGTGCCCAGCGGCTGAGCTCCAACCGCGGCGGCTGCCGGCACTGGGAGGCACTGGGGGGCACTGGGGGGCACTCTCCTGTGGGGTGTCCCCAGTTGGCACGCGGACCCCGGCCGTGTGATGCTGCCGGGGATTGCCGCAGGCAGGCAGCCGCCCCACGCTGCCGTGCCTTGCCTTACTGAAGCTCGCAGCGCTAGCCGGCTTTCTCTTTCAGGTGTTAATAGAAAAATCAATTTTGCATCCCGGCAGCTGGGATCACTTGGAGCCTCGCAGCTGTCCGCATTCCAAAACCGCTCATTCGAGCGCGCAAGGACGTGCTGCAAACGCGGCGCGAAGATGGCTGATCTGTCCCCGCTGCTGCCTCTGCCAGCGCCGCTCCTGGCACGGCTGGCACGGGCACCACGCGCGGCCCCGGCAGCGAGGCTGTGAACGGCAAGAAACAGGCTTGGTTTGCTGCTTGTGCTCCCCCTCTGCCGTAGCTGGAGGGCTTTTTTTAATTCTGGGAATAGCGCTAATTCGGAAAGATCTCGAGTCAGACAGCCACTGCGAAATTGCGGATGTATTTATGCAAACGTTTTGCCGTGAAGCTGGAGGGGATGTAAGAGAGATGCGGGCTGTATCAGGTGTTCAGAAAGCACGGGGAGTCGAGTCGTTCTGCGACTCACAAGCTGCAGCCGTCTCCGTGCCTCAACCAACCACCACTTAAAAGACATCTCCGGCTTCACCGCTCCTTCTTCGGCTCTTAAACCCTACCTATCCTGCACGGGGACGGAGCAGCCGAGCCGCAAGATTTCTTTCTCCCCGTTTCCGACAGTTAAAGACTGGGAGAAGCCGCGAGCACGATGGCAAGCACGGAGCCGAGGCAGAGGACGGGCAACCACGAGGCGCCGGGGTGGGGAGGTGCCGATGGCGGCAGGCACACGAGGAGCGTCTGCGGGGAGCAGCACTTGGCCAAATGGCATTAAAGCAGCTTCAGCGTTACCTAGCCGGGACTCGTGCCTACACTAACGTTCCCTGCTGCTCGTAACCCCTGCGAAAAGCGGCCCTCGGCCCCCATCGTGGGACAGGGGCGTCCGTCCCGTGCACAGCCACGTCCGCCTGCCGCTGTGTCTGCTGGCGGGGACCTCATGCAGCAGGTACCAGAACGCACGACTTCCCCCTGCGCTTGCATCTCTTCTCCAACGGCGTAGGATTTCCGAAAGCCTTTTACGCAGGAACGAGCTTCTGCAAAGCAAAACTACGCCGCAGACACGTTGCTGTGCCCCTTCCACCGCTCGCAACAAGAGCCCGAGGAAGCAGCCCTCAGCCCAAGCTGCTCCTCCGCGAGCTGCACTGTAATAACAGGTGCAGTAATAATAATATGCTGGGCAATCAACTTTTTTTTTCCCCTCTGATTTGTCAGTTTAGCTTAATAATGCCATTAGGAACGTAAACATTTCGGCAATTCCTATTTAAAAGTCAATAAAATAATGGGGTGCAGAACTTATCCCTTTTAATTTTTTAAGTCATACATCTGATTATTTTAATCGCGTCAGCACTTAGCTGAATGGCTTTAAATATGCATGTTCCATCGATTGGGTTTGTTTTATTCATCAGAAAGCCATTGAGCAATTCGGCATTATTCTTTTTTTTTTTCCTCCTCCTTTCAGCTGGCTGCATACGATGCACGAGGCCCTTTCCGTGAGGCTGTGGGCTGCGTCTTCCGGGAGGAGGGACCGCACCGGGCACGGATTTCCAGGGCAAAAAGCCATCCGGCGGGGCTGAGAGCAGGCTTTAGCGGCGGTGCTCGGCCAGACGCTGCACGACAAACTCCTCCTGCTGCGATCCGAGGGCCACTGGGCGAGCAGGGAGCTGCTGTCACGACCCCCAGGCTTGCTTGCACCGCGGCCACCGACTGCCACGCACAGGGCCCCCGCTGCTGCCCGCAGGGGGACGGAGCCGGCGCTGCCGGGACCCCTCTGCACCCGCGGCAGCAGCAGCAGCAGCAGCGGTGCCCTGCCTGCAGCCGCGCCGGGCTCCCCGGTGCCGTGGGGCTGCAGCTCATGTGCTTCTCATTACAGGCTTTGCAGGCGTTTTAAAGAACAATTCGATCCCGCGCACATGGGTTCTCACACCAGCCCCACTCCTGTTCAGACACCTAATAAAGCCCTGCAGGTGCACGAAATTTCCTCCACCGCGACTTTTTTTTTTTAATATTATTAATTTTATAGGCGAAGCTCGGGTCCGTGCAGGGGAAGGAATTGGAAACTCGGGTACCGAACGGCACGCCGCACGTTGCAGCCAGAGGATATTTGGGGCAGGCAGGTTGCCGCACGCTGGCCTTCACGGGCTGCTTTGGGAAAAGCTCCGAGCGTTTTGCTGGCAGAGCTCTGCCCCAGAACAGTGGGCACCCGGCGGCACGGCGGGACAAATCCCCGAGGGCTTGGGGGCTGATTCTGCTCCCCCTGCGGCCCACCTGAAAGCTCCCCTTGGCTTCCAGGAGCTAACACTGTGACTCCTCAGAAACCAAAACCAAAACCAAGGAGCACGCACAGAACTTACAAATGAAGAGGCACAAATTTAGAAAGTTTCCCCAAACGAGGCCTATCCTGAATCTGGGGGGGGGGGGGAATATTTCCCAGTGAAATCGTTGGGGTTTTTGAATGCCAGAAGAAAGCTGTATGCTCAGTCTTGCCAAATACCTGCCCAGGTGTGGGGACGCGTTCCCCCCCGTTAAATCCCAAGAGGTTTAAATAAAACTTAATGAGCCCGGGCTTTGCTGCACCGTGAGATGAGCACACAACGGGACGGGAGATCGCTTCTGCCGGCGTGCCCGCGGCTCGCCGTGGCAGCCTGCCTCCCCGCCAGCTGCAAAAGCTGCTGAGATAAAAGCGTCGGGGCCGAGCGGCCGCCGGCCGTGCCATCCAGCGCCCGCCTGCCCGCCAGGTGCCTGCCCGCAGAAACGCGCCACGATTTTGTTAGTGCTGCCAACGGCGCGTGGAACTACAGCTCGGCGCTGCTGGGTTGTTGAAAGGGGCATCTTAAACTTGCTTTTAGCAGTTTCTCAGAAGCCTGATTGGAAAAATAGCTAAATGGTTAAAAAATAGCTTCCCCGAGGCCGGGCAGTGCGGCGGGGAAGGGAGCTGGAGGCTGTGCGTCACAGACAGCGGCCCGATAAACGAGCACGGAACTTCTCACCCCATCAGCTTTATGCAAACCTCACCCCCTGCCTTTTTTTTTTTAAATAATAAAATAATAAAAAAAGCAGCAGGAAGGCAGGCCAGCGCGGAGCAGGCAGCTCGTGCCCCTCTCCTGCCACCACGTCGGCTGCAAAACTTCAGGGGCCGGTTCAAAATAAAAATAAACCAAGTTCCACTGGCAGTGCACCGTCACCAAATGAGAAAGAAAGCGGCCACCGTAGGCTGAAACGTTCCCTTTTCCAAAGAAATTCCCGGGATGAAATAAGCAAATCCCACGTCTCCAAAGTGCCACGGCAATTTTACAGTAAACCAAGTTTAATGCAAACCAGATTTATGCTGAAACAGGAAACAAACAATTCTTCTGCACAATTTCCTGTAGATCAATTGGAAAGGTATTTAAAGACTGCACCAGCTATTAGATCTTTTGTTAACCCCCCCGGCCCTGCCCACAAAAAAGCAGCTCGGAACACACGCTGTTAGAGGATGTCAACACCAGGCCGTAATTCGCCGTGTCTCCCATCAATCAATGCCCGACTAAAATTCTATTTATAATTGCTTTTTTAGAGGAATCGAAATAAAACCAAACAACAAAACCCACCACAGTCGTTTCCAAGCCGGCGCAGCTGAGGACGTGCAGTTCATTTCTGACCGGCACATGCAAAGCGTATTGAAACCCCGGCCTCAGCCTGACACCACATGAAGCCTCAGCAATCCCAAAAGGTTTTAGGAAAGCCCAGCTTTGAGGCCGCTTCCACTCCTCGCGCGCACAACGGGCAGGGAGCGAGGGGATGCGTCAGAGCCGGTTGGCGCTGCCCGGCGACGCCTGGTGAGCCTCCGCTCGCTGCTTTGAAATCGCTTCTGGTTCTGCGGGCTCGCAGGCTCACGACAGACTCGTTCCGTCCCCCGGCCCTTCAGATTTACAACTCGCGCAGTTCCTCTTTTCCCTCGTTCTCGGGAGGGAGCTCACACCATCCCCTTAATTTACGAGACGAACACGCGGCCTCGCCGCAGCCCCCCCCAGACAATGGGGCAGCCTTCCAGGCGCCTTGGCCTCGAACCACGGCCCCGAGAAGCGGCGACCGTCCTTCCACGCACACGGCCACCTCCACGCAGCGCCCCGAGCCCCGCAGCGCCCCGAGCCCCGGCTACCTGGGTTGCCGGCGGAGCCGTGGCGCAAAGGAACCCGTGTCAAAGTACCTTGTGACTTTGCCTAATAAATATCTAGTTGTTTTTTTTTATTTCATTTTTTTACGGTCCGGGCGTCAGGGCTCGGGTTATTCGCAGCGAACGAAGCGCCGCCATCCCCTTCAACAAAGATGAATCGTAAATATCGTGGCGGCGCTGAATTACCGCAGCTTTATTTGGGGGGGAGGGGGGGGGGGGCAAACACAAAGGTCTCTAATTTAGATTTAGGGATTTCTTTCTCCTCGCGCCCCAAAAGCCAACTTTTCCTGCAACGCTCCCGCAACGACGCTAGGCTGATGCCATTCACAAGTTCGCACTTGTCATTATTAAGCGTGGTCCATGGAATTATTGCACTATTTGGCCTAGCCCATTAGCAGCAACGATACCACGGAGCATTCATCTTCATCTAGGAACTTTATGGGGTTGAAAAGCTCGATAATAAGAATAGCAGACGGAATGTAAACAGGAAAAACTCATTAGCATTTACTTTTTGGGATTTGATGACTTGACAAATAACTATTTCAAAACAACGAGTTGGAGAGATGGCTTGGAGCTGGGTAGGATAAAGCAAAAAGAGCAATTACAATAATGATAGGTTGCCCTGTTTGATTTAACACATGCGCGTGCTGGGAGCTGCTGATGCCGTCTTCAGATACCATTAAAAGAAAATTTTGCCACTTTTGTGTTTCATTTTCATCTGCAATAATTCCCTCTTTCTGGTCCCACGCATGTAAATATATTGTATGCGTGGGGCCGCATACTGCTGTGTTAAAACCTCCGGGAGGGGAAACTGAAAATAAGCAGGTCGGAAAATCAGATCCGGGAAGCGATCCCGCAGCCGTCCCCTCGCAGGTAGCGTGCACGTCCTAAAATATCGCACACAGCTCGGGTAACGGGGAGCCGGCTTGGAAAAACGGCTCGCGTCTCCTTCCCTCGCTTGCGACGGAGTCAAAGCGTTCCTCCGGGCTAACCTGGGTCAGAAAACTCCTCTGCTGAAACTTCCCTTCCAAATTATCCTAGGGGAAAAAAGCGAAGCGAAAGCTCTCCGTTCCTGCATGGCATCACCACGGGAATCATCGAACGCTGCCTCACGTTCACATTTTGTTACGTGCCGCTTCCACTTTTGCTATTGTTTGAAGATTCCCTACAAGAAATGCCCTCTGCCACCAGGCAGAAGGAAAACATTCCTCACCGACGGACACGGGGAAATAGTTAAAGGCAGAGAGCGCGCTCCCCCGGAGTGAGCTCTCCTCAAACACCCCGGGAGCGAGCGAGGGAAAGAAAAGCAAGCTGCAGAAAAAGCCTTCTGCAAGCCTTGCGCTGATGGCACTTTATTTTTTTTTCCCACCATTTTTTGTGAGTCCTGTACCCAACCGTGCTCTTCTCCCCAACGGCAACCGGGATTCGGGGCGCTTTGGAATGATTTTGCATTTTTTGGCTTTTGTTTATTCCCAGGGAAGACCTGCTTCCGCTGCCTGCGCTCGGTTCAGGGAGTTCAAGCCGAATTTAAACAAGTAATTGACTTGTCACCGGGAAAGACAAAAAAAGGGGGGGGGGGAAGAAAAACAGCAAGGGAGGAATGTAAAACTCTCTCTTTTCCTGCACCGGAGGGCTCGTGCAACAACTAGCAGCCCTGCTCTGCTCCGGCGAGCGGCAGGGAGATGCGCAGCCCCCCCGACCTCTCGCTAAGGCGTTGGGAACGCTCAGTGCGTGGCATCCCCGGGCTCGGCGAGATGCCTGGCACCAACTCAAGAGCCGTACAATGCACAACCCCAGCCAGAACAATGCCGGCCGTATAAAAAAAAAAAACACACAACAAAACACAACAAAAATCTGTTTGTCAAGTGCACGGCTAAAGACTTTCTCCCTCTCCCCCAGCGCTACGGTGCCGGCCTCGGCCGCCGAACTCCTGCAGCTGTGCGGCCGTGGGTTTCTGCACGGCTGGACCGAGGGCACGGCCACCGCCGGTGGCTCCAGCGTGCCGGCCGTGATGCCCCGGAGCCCCTTTGTGCTCCTGCGGCACGGGGAGCCGCCGAGGGCCAGCTCTGCTTTTAACGAGCCCCACAAAGGGGAAGCGGAGCCCTCCGAAGGCCTGGCAGCCGAGCGGGGTTTCTTGGCGGGGCGATGGCACGGGCGGCGTTTTTATGGCACGCCGCGACGGCCTCGCTCCGGCCGCTGGCTCCGCGAGCAGCGACCGCTCCGACACTTCGGAAAGGGCCCCGGCGGAGCAGGGGGGAGCGCAGCAGAGCCCCCCCCGGCCCCACGCCCCTCCCTCTCGCTTATGAGGCTCTCCGGCTCGCCCCCCGCCAGAAAAGCCCAGGGAAGAAGGAACTTGGGCTAAGTGTTGAAAAATGTTGAGGAGGGTCCCGGTGCGAGGCGAGCGCCGTGCGTTGCCGCTTCCTGTTTACAGTGCGCTGTCTCGGGGATTTTATTACTTACTGAGGATGAATAGCAGCGGCTAGCAACTTTTTCTTGCAAAGCTACCGAGGCTGGCCGGCCCCGCCGTGCGTGGGAACGCCAGGTACATTTGTCCTTAACAGCAGGAGGAATAACTAATTCAAAAAAATAAAAGAAAGGGGGAGGAAAAAAGGAAAAAAAAAAAAAAAAAAAAAAGCGCCTCCCGGTAAATTTACGAGCTTTTATTTTGAATGTTTAAGCGGTTTTAAATCTCGGCTGTTTCTCCGCAGCGAAGCCCCTCGGTTTGCAGCCCCCCACGGCCCGAGCGGTGCCGCCCGCGTTCCCTTCGCAGCCCTCGGAACAAAAGGCGAGGTCCGCGAGGCTGCGCCGAGGAGCGCGGACACCAACCCCATCTCGGCGCTTCGCACCGCGCCCCGGGGCTGCTCCCCCGTGGCACCGGGGGGACCCGGGGGTGCTGAGCCCCCCGGGCAGGGCACCGGCAGCCCCCCTCCGCGCGGGACGGAGCCGGCAGCGAGTTGGCAGAGCCGGGGCAGCTCGCAGCGCCCGACCCCCCACCCCCCTCTCCACCCGCCGCTTTCCCTTCCCTGCTTTTCCCCGAATTTTCTTCTTCTTTCCAGCCACGGCTCTTCCCCCCCCCACCCCCTTCCGATATTTTAAAATACTTTTCCTCGCCGAGACCCACAGAAAGGAAAAAAAAAAAAAGGAAAGAAACCTCCAGATGGCGAGTATAAACCTTCTGCTGGGGTTATGCGCGGAACGCCCCGCGCGGCTCTCGCCTCTCCTTCCCTCGCCCCCCGGCCCCCCCCCAAAGCTCCGCGGAAGGGGCCGGGGCCGGGCGGGGGCTCGGGGGTGCCCCCGGCCCCTTCGTGCCGCCCGCTCCCGGCCCCGGAGGGGTCCCGGTGCCCGGTGCCCGGGGTTGGGGGGGGGGGTCCCGGTGGGGGTCCCGGCGCAGCGCCTCCTTACCGCTTTGCCATTATAGTAGTACATCAGGGAGTTGCCGCCCATGCCGGGGATCGTGTACGCGCAGTACATGGTCCCGGAGCCTTTTTCCCCTCCGGTTCCCACTCTTCCCAACTTTTATTTCAAACTCGCTCGCCCTGTGTGTTGTTTTTTTTTTTTTTTCTTTCTCTTTTTTTTTTTTTTTCACCACAATTCCTGCACTTGCATGTTCCCAGATGGCCGGCCCGGGCGCGCTCAATATGCAAAGCAGGGCGAGACCATTCGCGGCGCGGGGGCGGAGGCTGCGCGCCCCCCCCCCC